>NC_053164.1:139884551-140139551 GCF_016835505.1 Polypterus senegalus
ATTGTTTAACATATGACTTGAATGAATTCACATTTTAAATGTTGCCAATTCCTTTAGCTTTATTTTAACAAATCTATCCCTCCCTTTTTAACATTTGTCCCTACTTTAAAGTTTCCTGTGTGGAATGAGACTTGTCAGTTTTACATGAATCCTCTTGTCACAAATCGCACAAATCCAGCATTTTTCATCATAAATGCACCTGACACACTGTAGCATCTGATAGGACACTGGTCTAATGTGAGAGGGCAGGATCTCAACTGCTGCTTGGCTGACGTTGAATTTGCCATCTTCTGTAGCGATGTAGCAATGATATTCTCGAGTACCAGGTACTCTTTTGGCCATGGAGAATTGCATTTTCTGTTCAGTAACATGAGGTAGGACATTGCCGTTTGATAACTTACTGATTGAAAGCTATGTGATGACCATTATTGGCACATGGCACATTCAGCCTATGTTTATGATGGAAAATGAAAGATTTGCATAAGAAAAGTAAGGTTTGCATTTTGAGAAAGAAGGGACAATGTAGAATAAATTTAAAAAATGTTTAAAAAATCATCTACACATTGACAGATGCTGTTATGGTGCTCTGAAAATGAAATCCAAAGTGTTTTTTTTGGATTTGAGAGGTCTGCTGTTCAAACCCTGATACAGTTGCTTTTCTGTTTATTGCTTTTTCAGAAAGCCTATATAGTTATCTGAATAAGGAAAAAAAAAAAACAAAAGTCTGTGTTAGTTACAAAGAAGGGCTGAGGCCTAAACATAGCTAAGCCAAAAATGCAAATAAACTTTTGGTCAATTTCAAGGGCTTTGACCGTGCAGAGTTATCTGGACCAAATGTTTCAACTTCGTCACATACTATACCAATTAATGCACCAGCGTTCAAAGTCTGAGCCTGCTTGGTGGTTTAGTTGTTGAGCAATCAACTTTTGAAATTTAATGAAAACAATGAGGCCATATAAAATCAACCTCCACCCCCTCAGTAAAGTGGCTGTATATTGGAAATTATTAATCTTACATCAAAAAAAAAAAAAAAATACTGGGTGTCTCCTGACTAACATGGGTACACCTGGTAATTTTCTTAGAATTTTTTGAGTCTGCAGTGTGTGGGCCATTGGTTGATTTTACATGGAGTGACCCCATATAATGTTTAACTCATGATTTTCTCATGTTTTATCTTGCTGTTCGAAGCAATTCATCTAGATGAAATCATGCAGTCAGACATGAGTAGGGTACCGACATTCTCGGTACTACTGATACTGTAAAAATGCTAGTACTGTACGATAACTGGCATTTCTGAATTGGCCCGGTATATGAGAGGAGTGGCTGTGTGTTAGTGTACCTATGATAGCCTGGTGTCCCTTCTGTGCTCCCGGCATATTTATCAACTACCTGTGACTTGAGCTGAATAAGTGGGTTATTAAATAGGTAGTAGGCTCTTAACTTGGTGGCATGGTGGAGACCACTTCACTACCCTAACAATGCTTGGAACCTTAATTTATGGATTGAGCATCTTTTGTATGCAGTTTGTGTTTTACTGTGTTCTGTGGGTATCTTCTGATAATTTATGGGTTCTTTCATAACGCACAAATTTCCTGTTAGGAAAACTGGCCGAATTTGTGTTTGTACATAGAGCTGCACAATTTGCTCAAAAAATCATATTGCGATTATTTTGACACATTGTGATTTAAGCTCTGATATACAAGTATTAAAGCTATCCTGCCTTACAGCTTCACAGTTAAAAGCAAATGATGATATGTTTGATCTCACTAAGGTTTTTGGCAGTATTTATCATCTGAAAAGTTTTTTTTAAATAAATGAAAAAAAACCTTAAAATTATCAAACTCCAGTGACTACAGATGGAGCAAATTCCTTTCTATGATCCTCTTCTTCTTTCGGCCGCTCCTGCTAAGGGTTGCCACAACAGATCATCTTTTTTCATATCTTCCTGTCCTCTGCATCTTGTTCTGTTACACTCATCAGCTGCATGTCCTCTCTCACCACATCCATAAACCTTCTCTTGGGCCTTCCTCTTTTCCTCTTGCCTGGCAGCTCTGTCCTTAGCATCCTTTTCCCAATATACCAGGGGTCCTCAATCACAGTCCTGGAGGGTCGTAGTGGCTGCAGGTTTTTGTTCTAACCTAGTTGCTCAATTAGAAAGAAATTCTTGCCAATAATTAAATTTCATGGCTTGTTAGTGCTTTAACTCTGCTATGTCAGGTAATTCTCATACCCTAGATTTTCTTCCCCTTTCTAAGGCTATCATCCAAATGATTTGAAGGCTAAAATGGAGGTTTAATTCTCAGTCCTTCACTTTTTTCTCTTCACTTTCCTTCCAAGTATTTAATTAAACTCAATAGTGCATGATAAATACACACAGGTGTAAATGGTAACAAGCTAAATGGAGAAATGCTGGTCTCTTTTGTCATTTGCATGTTATTGCTAATTAGGAGCAATTAAAAACCAAGAATACAGTTGTTTAAGACTAAAATAAGGAATAATGGTTCAAAATCTTAACGAGTGAGACAACTAAAGTGAAGCAGAAGTGTTACTTGAGCAATAAGTGCTTCGTATTAAGCAACTGGGTTGGAACAAAAACCTGCTGCCACTGTGGCCCTCCAGCACATTTGCGAATCAACGCAATTTCACCTCTCTGATTTTGTCTCCAAACCATCCAACTTGAGCTGACCATCTAATGTTCTCATTTTTAATCCTGTCCATCCTCGTCACACACAATGCAAATCTCAACATCTTTATCTCTGCCACCTCCAGCTGCCTCCTGTTTTTTGGTCAGTGCCACCGTCTTCAACCCATATAACATAGCTGGCCTCACTACCTTCCTGTAGACCTTCCCATTCACACTTGCTGATACCTATCTGACACACTACCCATTCCACCCCTTTCTTCTTCACCTCAATCCCTGTTATTCTGTACTGTTGATTCCAAGTATTTAAGCTCACCCACCTTCGCCAACTCTACTCCCTGCATCCTCACCATTCCACTGACCTCCCTCTCATTCACACACATGTATTCTGTCTTGTTCCTACTGACCTTCATTCCTCTCCTCTCTCGAGCATATCTCCACCTCTCCAGGGTCTGCTCAACCTGCTTTCTACACTCACTACAGATCACAATGTCATCAGCAATCATCATAGTCCATGGGGACTCCTGTCTAATCTTGTCTGTCAACCTGTCCATCACCATCGCAAATAAGAAAGAGCTCAGAGCCGATCCCTGATGTAATCCCACCTCCACGTTGAATGCATCCGTCACTCCTACAGCAGACTTCGCCACTGTCGCACTTCCCTTGTACATATCCTGTACAACTCTTACATACTTCTCTGCCACTCCCAACTTCCTCATGCAATACCACAACTCCTCTCAAGGCACCCTGTCATATGCTTTCTCAAGGTCCGCAAAGATTCAAAACACCTGGTTTTCTCTATACTTCTCTATCAACATCCTCAGAGCAAACATTGCATTGGTGGTACTCTTTCCAGCCATGAAACCATACTGTTGCTCACTAATCATCACCTCCCTTTTTAACTTAGCTTCCACTACTCTTTTCTATAACTTCTTGCTGTGGCTCATCAGTTTACCCCCTGTGTTTACTACAGCTCTGCACATCCCCCTTATTATTAAAAATCAGTACCAGTATACTTTTTCTCCACTCCTCAGGCATCCTCTCACTTTCTAAGATTTCATTAAACAATAATTCCACTACCATCTCTCCTAAACACCTCCATGCTTCAAAATGTATGTCATTCGGACCCACGGCCCTTCCATTCTTCATCCTCTTCATAGCTGTCCTTACTTCCTCCTTGCTAATCCCTCTGTCCAGATGTTACGCCCAGCACCCTTCTTGTAGTCACCCTTACTATTTCTGCTGTAGTTGCCCAGCTATTTGGCACCTCTTCACTGCTACCCAGTGCCTGTCTTACTTCCTCCATGAACTCAACCTTGCAGTTTTCCTTTTTCAATTTCCACCATTTTATCCTTGGCTCTGCCTTCAATCTCCTCCTCTTCTTGATGTCCAACGTCTTCCTACAGACCACCATCATTTGCTGCCTAACAACACTTTCCTCTGCCACCACTTTGCAGTCTTCAATCTCCTTTAGATGGACCCTCCTGCATAGGATATAATCTACCTGTGTGTATTTTCCTCCACTCTTTTATGTCGTCCTATGTTCCTCCCTCTTTTTAAAATATGTATTTGCCACAGCCATGTCCATCCGTTTCACAAAATCCACTATCATCTGACCTTCTTCATTCTTCTCCTTGTCACCATACATACCTATCACCTCCTAATCTCCTCTGTTCCCTTCACCAGCATGTCCATTGACACCCACTCCAATCACCACTCTCTGTCCCTTGGGTACACTGTCCATCACCTCATCCAACTCACTCCAGAAATCTTCTTTCTCATCCTTTGCACACCCAACTTGTGGGTCATATGTACTAACAACATTCATCATCATACTTTTAATTTCCAGCTTCATAATCATCATTCTGTCTGACACTCTTTTCACCACCAAAACACTCTTGACATACTGCTCCTTGAGAATAACCCCTACCACATTTCTCCTCCCATCCACACCATGATAGAACAATTTAAATCCATCTCTGATCCACTTGGCCTTACTTCCCTTCCATTTAGTCTCTTGCACACACAATATATCAACCTTCCTTCTCTCCATCACATCTGCTAACTCTCTCCCCTTACCAGTCATACTGCCAACATTCAATGTTTCTACCCTTAGCTCTACTCTCTTTACCTTCCTCCTCTCCTCCTGCCTCCGGTCATGTCTCCCCCCTCTTCTGCTCCTTCTTTGGCCAACAGCAGCATGATTTCCACCAGCACCCTGTTGGCTAACAATACTGGTGGCGGCCATTGTTAAATTGGGCCTCGACCCATCTGATATGGGAATCTGTATTGATCTCTGCATATTGATCTGGCAACATTTTACACTGGTTGTCCTTCCTGACGTAACCCTCCCCATTTATCTGGGCTTGGGACTGACTCGAAGAAACGCACTGGTTTGAGCACCCCTGTGGCTGGGTTAAATTCCTTTCTGTAATGTATTTTCTAAATACTTTAACATAAATACATAAGTAAATTAGCTAATTAAAATAAGTAAAATAAAGTGTTTCACTATTTTCTTACATGGTTTTACAACCCTCTGTATCATCTTTTATAGAATTACCTAGTAAATAGTAAATAAATCTATGAAATTAATAATATTTAAAGTTAAATCTTGTTTGTGCAATAAACATCATCAACTACTGTACTTGTTATAAAGTGTTCAATTTTACTGTGTATATGGCTATCAGGTTGCACTCTAATTTAATATAAGGCACAGAAGAGCACATACAGTATATTCAGAAATGTTAGTGATGACATTTATAAAAAAACAATAATGGCATTTATATTACATTTAGTGTACTAAGTAGATTAACTTTTGTCTATACTTTCTGATTGGAAAGTGGAGCCTGTGCCTGAAGCTCTGGAATCTGGCCCATGATTCTGTTTCACTGCTGTCTTAAATCTGTTGTCTGTGGTTACAGCAACTAGATGATACTAAAGCAATGTTTTCACCTGTATGATCCGTTAGGGAATACAGCGTTTGCTAGCACTTTTCAGTTCAGATTTACCACCTGTGTATAGTGACCTGAAGTAAGGGCTCTGTTGTCCTCCTTGACCATATGACTGTGGCTACTGAATAGTATTCTTCTTTCATTATGTCAGATTTGACTTCCCCTTTGCATTTTATGCACAATTGAGGAAAGGCAGCTGGCGAGAAGTAATTGCACAAAGGCAATTTTATATTTCCAATTGAGTTTGTTGGTTAGTTTCAGAACCCTCTTTGCAGACAGCATATAAAGGCAGCCTGCCTTTTGCTAAGTACTATGTGACAGTGTTGGTAATTTTATGTCTCCTTTTCTCATATGGCATTAACACCCTACGGAATTTTAACTTGTGTTTACCTTTTTAACAATGCATTAATTGTTGAGTTCTGTATGTAATCTGACATGCTGATATAAACTGGTTGTGTTTCCTGGGGGTGTAGCAGGTTTAACCTTGCATGTTTTGTTCTGTCTGCCCTGTGTCTTTCTGGTCAAATTCAAAGTACATTCATTTCCCGATTTTTGGCTGACCGAGTTGAGGATATTCATACTTATGGGTGATGGCCACAGGAAAACGATAATGTTGTAGAAGTGCCAAAACCAGCCACAGCAATAAATCTTTTTTATTATTATTATTTTTTTTTTTTTTTAGTTTTTTTCCAGGGTCTTGTTTTCTGACTCCTTAAGCATTGTTTGATCGTCTCTGCTCCACGCACGTAATTCTTATGCATTCGATCTGTATCATCTTCCTTACGCAAGTGTTTCTCACTTGAACAACCCAGGCCTATGACCTAGTGGTTGAGGAGCACTGGCTTAGGTGGTCCATCCACAAACCAATAGTGGCAACCCACGATTTACCGGCAGTGTGACCTAGTGGTTGAGAAACATTGCCTTGCACACAAATGGTGTGCGGATGCATTGCTAATTAAAATATGCATGCTGGTGTCCTAGACCAGACCCACAGAGTCTCATTTGCAATGGCCTATACCCTTTGTGACTGACATAAGGGCAATTTGACATGTGGTCAAAAATGGGGCCATAAGTCGGCACATGACTGTAATACCAGATGACAGAAGTGCAATTTTTTTTTTTTGGTACTAAGACACAAACTACCCCTCCTCAGTTGTATTCATATTGGCAGAATAATGACAAATTGGGTTGTTTTGTCATATCCAAAGTCGCACACTCCACTAATGTACTAGTTCAAAATAAATGTCAATGGGACTGATTGAGGAGGCTTCTGATTGGTCGGTCTTTTGTCTCATGTTCAGTAGACAAACTCTTCAAATGAGAGCAGTGATTGGAGGCACAATGCATATATTATTGGTAATAAATCTTTGCCCACTGTGGTTTAGTAATCGCACGGGTCATATCTTATAATGATAAATAACAATGGGATAATTTCTGGCTCCATGCACATCATTATATATTTTTAATTGAGTAGAAGATGATAATTATTGCATAATTGATTAATTGCTTGCACTTAGTCCAGAAACTAGTGCTTGAGCAAAGCCACATGCAACTGTAGTCCCTGCTCTGAATGGAACAGGAGTGCTCTAAAGAACTTAAATTTAATTTCTTATTCTTACATATTTTGGGCTTATTTATTTTTGTGGATATCCGAGTATACCAGATGCATGAATGCCCCTAGTGGAATAGTCAGCTATTGATTAAGATTTCACCTCAGCAGATGGCCAAAATGTAGTAGCTTATGATTGACCTCTTTTTCAGTGACTTGTTCTCTATTACAGATGAGTAAATTATATAAGAGACCACATAGTAAAAGTGCAACTTCTGTGTTGCCTCCTACACTTAAATGTGTCTTTAATGGACTCTGCAGTGGACTTACTCCTTTTTATTTTTTTTTTTAACCCAATATGGGCATTTCTTTGAATACTTCACGCTGAGTAGTTGTCAATTCAAACCTTTGTTTGTAGCCACTGAATGTCTGTTACCTTTGTGATCTTTAATTGAATATCTTCAGGTAAATGTGAAAGAGAAGTTTGTTTAACCACAGTATCATCATCATTTATTAGTATTAATTTTAGAAAAACAAAAATATGAATTAGATAAAGCAGTTTGAACGCTGAGCAAACAGTAGAGCTCACACACGCATGCACATTTATCGGGAGTGTTTGCGCTTGGCATACATGAAATACCTGTCACAGATAAGCTCTGGATTAAATGGTCTGATTAAACCATTCACAGGGGGCATGCTCTTCATTTCAGAAGAGGTAGTTATTCATGTTTTTATCTTATTGTTTTTTGTGAAAAAAGCCAATAAATTACATATGATGTATTAAATTGCTCTCTCATGTTTGAGATTCCGTTAATTTTTCCTCTTGTATCCCATTAATGTCCTGACATTGTACACATGTTTACTATCCATTCACCTATCCATTTTCTGAATCCTGCTTTCTATTTCATGGTGACAGGGAGTAAAACCTATGGGGTACAAGGCATGAGTAATTCCTTAATAGAAAACTAGTCAGTTGCAGGCCAGTGGGATAAAAACCACTGCATATGGAAAAGTCCTCCAGATTTCTGGAGGTGCTGCAACCTTTTCAAAGATGTTGACCATCGCAATAATTGTGTTTAGGTACCTGAAGCTATAAAGTAAGCAGTGCTAACCACTGTGAATGTACTGGTAATGGGGCGTGGTCTGATTTTACTTATTATGATGTTGATTGATGTAGTATGTTGCTGGTCTGCTGCGATTAATTGATGTAATCGACTCAAAATTTTAGTTATATTTTCTCAATCATCTAGTTGTCACTGCGATTCCCAAAAACACTGTCATGCTATGACTCCTGGTACTGTTTTTGAGTAGGCTAATCATTGCAGCAGCTGAACTACATTCTCCAGAAGAAGGTTCCCCAAAACATTGGGCACAATTCTCCTTTGTGCACAAATATATTACCAAAAAATCTGAGAAAGTGGTGGTTTGTTGTTGTGTTCCACAAGAGCCCTAGCTTAATGCAAGAACTTAATGAAGTGTAAACATGTTGGCTGAAGTACAGCACAGGACAAGACAATAATGTCATTAGTAACCCACTTACGCTTAGCTGTTCGATGATAGTTCTTTTAGCATTGTGAAGCTAGTTACGTGCATCTTGAGACATTCATGGTAGTGACTAGCGTTGGGAGAAAAGTTACAGACACGGTGTTTCTTAGGACAGAACAGATGAATTGTCTGCTGAATGCACTTGCCACCATTATTACTCACAAGTAAAATAATATTTCAGTAGATAGGCTAGCTAAATACAGTAGACTAGTCTGTTAAAATGCACTTGCTCACATTATTTTATTAGTTTAGTTACTAGCTTTAGTTTATTGACACATGTAATTTGCCCCAGAGTGGCTGAGTGTATGATCGTGCAACTCCACCTTAACCAAGTAACAGAAAAACAAGCTGAAAACATTAGTGAAGAAATAGATGAGAAATATCAATATGTGTTTAAAGACTCTAGTAATTCATTATTCCCTTGGTTTCCAGCATCAATTTTCAGATGACAGTGGTGGATTAAGGGTGCTTGTTGTCACAAGTTTCCACAGTCTTAGCCCAGTTCCTCTCATTGATTAAATGTCTTTTTTTAATTAGATATATAGTATAGTAAGTAGGTGATTTGGCTGTGTTCATTTTCCACCTTTTGATTATTTTTAACCAAATAAAATACTACCTTGATTGTATAAAAATGCTGACATTTAATAAACATGATGCATGGACATTTGGCAATGAACAGAAAAGTAGAGTAACTACTTAATTCATTGCCAGCAACTATCGCTTCCCCATAAGGAAGCAACTGCTTAAATAATTAAACAAATTTGAGAATTAATAAAAGTGCAAAAGCTTAATAAGCAAAAGTGAATTAAAAATTGATCCTAGTAGATATTGATACACCCCAGCCTAATTAATCTGAAAGGTGAATGAGACATGTTCAGACTCCTGGGGTGAAAAAAAGAAAAGGCAGTCAACTGTAAATAAGTGTGTCTAGTTAGAGCCTGCTAAAAACAGACAACAACAACTGAATAAAGGTGTGCTTGAACAAAAACCTTTAACCATGGGGTCCTACAGACTCGCGATTTTGAATAACATTTCTAGTGTATGAAAACCATGTTGTATATTCAAGATCAACTGTCTGGACAGGTGTCATCTTTAAACATCGTTGGACACTGTTCATCTCATCACTAAGGTAGATGGATGTATTGTTACTGCTCAATCATATCCATTTATATTGGAAGCTTTTTAAAAAAGCTTCAAAAACTGCAAAATGATGTGTTCTGTAGTTCACAAAAATATATCACTAACCAATTACAACATTTAGTGTCATTCATAGAGTACATATTGTAACATGATTAATATAACAATTGTTTTAAAATAAACAGTCAATAGAAGAGGATAAGGCTATGGGTTAAAGTGTGCAAAAAACAAAGAAATAACAATAGTTGTGTTGAGAAGATGAACAGCCTTACATGACAGCATGGTAGTATGAAAGAAATGTTTCAAGATAGAAATATTTCAATTCTGTAATGAAAGTTAACACAGAGGAATACAACAAGAACAACAACATCATTTATTTATATAGCACATTTTCATACAAAAAAGTAGCTCAAAGTGTTTTATATAATGAAGAAAAATAGAAGACAAAATAAGAAATTAAAATAAGACATTAGTTAACATAGAAAAAGAGTAAGGTCCGATGGCCAGGGGACAGAAATAACAAAAAAAACTCCAGACGGCTGGAGAAAAAAATAAAATCTGTAGGGATTCCAGAGCATGAGACCGCCCAGTCCCCTTTACATTTACATTTACATTTACATGTTAACCATTTATTCAGACTACAACCTACTGAAGTGTTTGTCAAGTCTGTTATAGCTTAAAGCAGATTATATTACTAAATTGATGATTTAATGACTAAACATGTTTTTCTTCAATTTAAAATCTACTGAAAGTGTCCCCTTTTTATTCTCAATCTTAGATGACAGTTCATTTGTAGGAAGTGTCGTATTATGTTGCACCCTGCTGCAAATGACGCTGCTCTTAATTGTATAGATTAGTTACTAATGTATAATCAAAATGGCAATCCAATCTGCCTCTGTGACTGCTGAGAAGAGAACAGATTGGAGTGGTCAGTGTTAGATGATTTAGGACCTGTGGTTTGCTCGTTTTTACCTAATCCAGTTTTCTGCTGTTTCAGAAAGTTTTCATTGGATTAAAGCATGGAACATCCTTTGCTTCTGTATTTTTACCAGTATCTTCACAGTCAGAGCTCTTTTTTCTGTGGTGCATAATGTAGCTAGCTTCGTTTGATGTTCCATTCTTGCATCCTTTATACTTTGACAGATCTTTCAGTGATTTTCAGTGCTTCTTATTACAGTGTGGTGTTATATGGCTTTTTGCTACTGCTTTGCTGTTGTTTCTGATTTCATTTTGCACTTCATGCCACAGGCAGATGGTTGAGCTGGCTGGCACTAGGTTCTGGAAGCCTCCATGAGATATTGCACAAGGTGACAAGGTCATCTGCGCCTTTATTTGGATTATTGTAATCTTCAGTGTTATAGTGGTGACTCACATGAGTTCTTGGCTAACAGACCTATATGTAAAGCCTGTGGACCCTTTGAACCATCTGGTCTGATCAAGACATAGCATCCAGATGCTAGTCACGATTCCATTATTGGAGGTCTTTTTCAATTAATGTGCTACAATTTTGTGTCGCTGCCCTTGGTGCAGTTTGCTCCAACAATTTATAGTCAAATTTAAGATTTGAAAGCATGTTTCCTTATTACCTAGCTCATATTTACATCTGTATACATGTGGCCAGTGCCTAGCACACTTAGTTTGTAGCAGTTGGAGTCCCACAGATGGTGTGTAATTTAACCTTTCACTGTCATTGGAAGCTTTTAATTCTGTTGGGTGCTTCAATAGTAAAACTACCCAGGAAGCAGCGATATGCCAGACTAAGGTGTTAAAGATACAGTTGCATACTGATATCCAAACACATGATTTTGAAATGGGCAGAACTAGTGATGCATTGCACACTGGTAGAAACAAGACACAGGTGGGAAATTGTCATATGGGAGAAGTTTTTGCGTTTCATTTATACTGCGGGTTTAGCACACCAGGAAGCTATCTTTGTTACTTGTTGCAAAAGAGATGTGCAGTGGGTGTTTTTTTGCCCTCTGACACAGTGTGGCATGTAGCGCTACAACTGTGATGATCTATATCACTAAATAAATGAAGGTTGTATATATGCACGGATGCCAGCAGCACCGAAAGTGCACGCGCACAGTGCCTCAGCGCCCCAAAGTCAAACCCAGCGGCTTCACAGAGTCAGTAGGTGGCACCCAAACAACACAACACAACCTGCAAACTAAACTTCAGGTCACAATACAACCGCCGCCCGAACACGAATGCACGCACCACCGCATATTCAACCTTCATTTAGTAATGTAGATCTCAAGACGAGATCAGAGGACAAAAGCAAGCCATACACAATACAACCGCCGTCCTAACACGCACGCACACACCACCGCATATATAACCTATTGACGTTGACCAGATAAATAATCAAGTGATTGGATTGCTTCTTGAAGAAAGTTACATCTTTCTAAGTACTTGACAGTGTTGATTCTGAACATGAAATTGAGCACCTTAATTTCCCATTAGAATATTTAAACACTGTTAGCCTGGCCGGATTACCACAACACAATCTTAACCTTAAAGTAGGGGCAAAATTACCTTTTAAACGTAAATGACGCCAATTTCCCATTAAGGCTGACGATCAACAAATCCCATGGACAAACATTGGAGAAAATAGGGATTTACCTATCTGAGCCTGTATTTGCACATGGACAACTTTATGTTGCCTTTTTAGGAGTTCGGCATTCGTGTGATGTTAAAGTGAAAGTTTTAACTACTCCATACCAGTCAGAGCTGATTCAAGGACAGGAAACCATCTTTACCAAAAATGTTGTTTATAAGGAAATTTTTGATTAACTATTTTGAATTTACCACTTTAGGAATTTTTGTTTCCAATTTACATCATTTAAACCTTTGCACTCCGATATTTTTTTTTACTTATGAATACAGCAACTCAAAGACATTTTGGACTTAAATGATGTAACAATTAAATTTCAATTTTAGTTTTAATAAATTGGTTAATTTTAGTACAAATATATTTATTTAATTAAATGACAACTTTAACAAGATGCTCCCACCCTCCATGATTTTTCATTCCTCCAAAGATCGGGGGAACAGAAAGTGATTGCCATTCTTGGATTTCCGATTCTTTACAGAATCGGGGGTTTACTGGTGGAAAAAGAAAGCAAGGAATGAACAGTGGATTTTTTTGTGAGCATTGCTTATTGAATCACACACACATGGTTTTATGGCAGATGCGCACAGAAGCAAAGAAGACTATTTATTCTTGCTTGTGCATACCTTGTGTCGAGTATGCCGTCAGTGCATTGTAATGTTTTCACACACACGGTACAAACCAAGCATTAATTTGACATGTGCAGTGCTGTGTACACATAACGGTCTGTTAACAATATGCCATCTTGTATGTTCTCCTTTCCCCATATAAGATTGACATTGGTTGTATACTTGGTTCATACACTGACAGCTTTGCTGCTCCCCAACTCTTGACATACTTTGTATTCCAAGTTGCGTAAAAACATTACATTTGAAGCGGCACATTGTGGACTATTTAACAGATTTTTACACTGCAGGAATACCGATTTCATTCTGAAACAGTATTTATTATTTGGTTGATTTATTCTCTGTTTGATGAAAAGTAATAATAAAAAAAATCTTGTTTGATCTCAAAATTTAAAAAAGACTCCAGGAATTGTATTGACATAAATTAATTCAGAAGGACTTAAATTTAGACATTTTTAGATTTTAAATTTTTACCATAATATATACACCTACACTGACTGTCAAATTTTGTAAATATCATAATATAATATTCATGATATAATATATATTACTAGCCAACCCGCGGCGTACCATACGCCGCATAATCAGGCCGGTTTTTTAATGATTTTTAAGCACAGGGAGAAAATTAACATTTGAAAAATCGGTAATGTAATAAATCAGCAAGAAAAGCAACATTGTAACAATGCACGGAATGAACCAACACACAGTCGTCCGTGACTGAAAACTGGTGGACCGCCATCGAGCCTTCTCCTGCCAGATGGAGGGATGGGGGTGCACGCCACTCAGTGGCGGAGTGTGGAACGGGAGGACAGAAGGGTGTCCATTCAGCTCCCTCCGTCATGCTAGTCTGCTGATTTCTCGTTCAGTATGCACTGCCTGCTCATGTGCCCACCTCCAACTCGTCACTTGAGTCGTTGTCGTCTTTACATAGTCTAGATGTACCTGTGACTCACGTAGACTTTTCATTGCTCTGTGCGGTTTTGGCTGCTTTTCTATATATAATCCACCAAGACACCCGACCACGGTAGTAGCGAGGTGGGAGGAGGATGTGTACAAAGGGTAGGGACGTAACCAGTGGGAGCGTATGAGGACGTAACCAGTGGGAGCGTATGAGTTGCAGCCTGACCCACGCCTCTCTGCACCGGGTAGACACACAGGTCAATCTCATGCATAATTATTTATTGAATGCTAAACACTTCTGGAAAGACACGGTTGTCTAAAACGGGTTGGTGTGAGAATACAACAGTAAGTGAATGAAAAGATGGAACTCTGGAGAGAGCAAGATACAACACAATAGTGATCCCGTGGCATAACAAACACCGCATAATTATTTATTGATGGTTGAACACTTCTGGAAAGACACAGTTGTCTAAAAAGGGAGGGTTTGAGGATACAACAGAAAGTGAATGAAAAGATGGAACTCTGGAGAGAGCAACATATAATTGTCCGTGAGTGAAAAAGACGCATGTTTTTCGCGGATGTGAATTGCTGTATGTAACGTGTAAAACAGTTTGTTATGGTGCACGCAGTCGTGCGTCGTAACGAAAACTTCGGTTTTAAAGACTGCTTACTTCATTGTGTTTTAACCTCAGTTGTAAAGGATTGTTTTAAGGATCCCATGAGATACCCCTCGCAAACCGTTTTACACGCTGCATATAGCGACTCACCTCCGTGAGAAACATGCCTCTATGAACAGTCAAGGTGGCTCGGAGGTACATGAGGCCTCTACGATAGACGAATATAAATGACGCCATTCTTTCTGTGTCGTCCCGTCTGAATTGGTGGGCGTGGCTCTGTGAGTTGTCATCGTATCCAATGGTCTTGGAGTTGGTGGGCGTGGCTCTTCCCTGCGTGCGCCATAGGTGTCTTACTTGTTGGCGGCTTAGTGAATCCACGCCCCTTCTGGCGTGTTTTCCATGGGTGTCTTGCCTTAGTGAATTATATATATAGATAATATTTATGTCTAGGTGGGACATACTTGGAGGTGTGCAAAGGCTGTATCTAGGTGGGTTAAAAAAATCAGGCTCTGCTTTTCTAAGGATGAGAGTAATGAAGTTTTGTGGGGGCTGGGTGGTCTTCTGGCCACAGAACCCCTGCAGATTTTTTTCATCCCTTTTCTGTCCTCCTAGCCATCAGACCTTATTTATTCATTGTTATTTAGTATTGCCTAATCTTATTTTTATTATTTTTTATAAACTTTTTTTTTCTTCATCTTGTAAAGCACTTTGAGGTACATCATTTGTATGAAAATGTGCTATATAAATAAATGTTGTTTTATTTATCCTTGTATGATACTTGAACTGCGGTGGGCTGGCGCCCTGTCCAGGGCTTATTTCCTGCTTTGTGCCCTGTGCTGGCTGGGTATTGCTCTAGCAGACACCCGTGACCCTGTAGTTCGGATATAGCGGGTTGGATAATGTATGGATGATACTTAAATTCTGAATAAATTGAGTTCTATTGGTGGAAAGTGGCCAATTTGAAAAAAAAAAGGAGAAGGAGCTGGGCAAAGCTTAAGAGAGAAGATTAAAACAATTGCATTCAAGTTAAAGAAGTGGAGTAATAATCTATGGATGAAGAAGAATGGAAGATGAATACATTGTCCACATGCTGTGGCACCTATAACTGAATGCTGACAGAGACATGCATCTTCCACTAAAATGAAAAAAGAAGCTGCTTTAATGAGCCCAGGCTTTATCATATTGTCATTTAATAAAAAAGGTATTCCAGCAAGATAGAATTTTTTTTTAGTATAGCAATTCACATTTTGAGTTAGAAGACGTGCATATTGTCTTAAATATATATATATATGAAAATGCTCACATTGATATATTAGAATTTGCCCTCGCCTCTCATTAAACAATAGGCTGGTTAGCTTAAGAGCCAAGTATTCTGTTTTACTTGTAAACTTGTTAAACAGGTTAGCCTTTTATCTTCTTGGTAAATATCATGTGAAAACATTTTTTTATTTTGCTTTAATGTCTTTTTTTGTTAATGTATGCCGAATGTACACAAAATGTACATATTCTATAAATCATAACACTTTATCATATGACATGAAACTTGTACACAGTTGGTTATGCAGGAGTTTAGTATGAAAATAATTTGCAGTGTAATTAGCTGATATTAATGACAAGAAATTTGGGATAAATATCAACCCTTAAAATTTGATCAGAGCATTCCTACTCTCAGGATAGGTAGGCATTTTTCTACTTTAGAAAGTAAATATATTTGTTAATTTTGTAAGTTTTAACTTATACCTTTTAAGTCAAGTCAAGTTGTGGAGCATGCACTGGTACATTGCGTTGCCACAACCACTACACGATGAAACACCTCAGGATCCTGGTTGGCAACCTCCCAGGCAAACACGCAGTCCAGTCCCACCCTCTGGAAATGACCCTCTTACCTGCCACAGCCAGGTGTTACGTGTGTGACCCCTTGGCCTGGTCCAGCCACTCGGGTCCCCAACAATGAGGATCTTACGAGCTGGATCACCCTCAGGAAAACATGCCACATGGCCATAGTGCCGTAACTGATGCTCCCTCACAATGCAGGTAATGTGCCTCATTCGGAACTCCATGAGCAACCGCTCATTCGACGCAAAGTCAAACCAACGGTACCCATGGATTTTCCAGAGAGACATAGTACCAAAAGAGTCCAGCCTTCGTCTCAGGTCACTGGATAGTGTCCATGTCTCGCAACCATATAGCAAAACAGGAAGCACCAGGACTCTAAAGACTTGGTAGAAGTAGTAGAGTCTTTAGGTAAAAATGATATATATGTGTTTTTGATCATGCAAGTAAGTGTGAGTGTGAGTAATTTGTTTGTTTATTTATTTGATTTGATACATTGCCATCATGAGTAAAATTTTGCGAGGACCTGGGGCCTCATGTATGAAAAGTACTTATGCTCAGAAATGGGCATATGCCAATTCTTATACAAATGTTTGGAATTATAAAATGCTGTCTTGGTGTTAACACTGGCTTACTATTACAGGAAATCCTACACAGACGTTTTTGACATTTTAGCAATTCCAAGCAGCAGGACATTGAAGTGAACAGAAACTCTTGTTTCATTCCACATTTCGGTGACTTGCCAATCAAGTTCTGATGTTCTCACTGTTAACTGACATGTCCTCTCAATACTTTCGCAGCATAACTTCTTTTCTGTCTTCATATTCTTGCTTAGATTTTGTTAATCTTTTATGTATTTTTTAGCATTTAGCAGATTTTTAAGTTTTGTTACTGAACTGATATAAGATTTCTGGTTCAAATTGAGATAGTCCACTTTCCAGTTGCTGTATGTTTTCCCTGAGATCCATTTGTTAAAAGATCCTGCTGTCAGACATATTTTGCAAATTACACCGTCCATATTCAAGAAATTAAAAAGTTCTCCCATGGTTTGTAGTAAAGATGTCACTCAGGGACATGGCAAAATTTATAGCTGAAAGTACATAGTTTTAATTTGATTTGGAATTTTTAAAAGAACTTTATATGGCTTGTGGTGTAAGTATGGTTTTATAAATCTTTTTTTTTTTTTAACTCTGTTTTTATCCTTTCGAGCGTTAGCAACATTTTAGTATGAAATCCAAGAATGGTTTTATACATGAGGAGAACTGCAACATTTGCACCCAGGATGTAAGACACAAGCTTATTTCTGACTTATAGCTAGTTAACCTTTGAATGTTTAAGTGAGAAAATAGATGTAATTGTAGATAGACAGACAGACAGACAGACAGACAGATACTTTATTAATCCCAAGGGGAAATTCACATACTCCAACAGGAGCATACTGATAAAAAAACAATATTAAATTAAAGAGTGATAAAAATGCAGGTAAAACAGACAATAACTTTGCATAATGTTAACGTTTATCCCCCCAGGTGGAATTGAAGAGTCGCATAGTGTGGCGGAGGAACGATCTCCTCAATCTGTCAGTGGAGCAGGACAGTGATAGCAGTCTGTCGCTGAAGCTGCTCCTCTGTCTGGAGATAATACTGTTCAGTGGATGCAGTGGATTCTCCATGATTGACAGGAGCCTGCTCAGTGCCCTTCGCCCTGTCACAGATGTCAAACTGTCCAGCTCCATGCCTACAATAGAGCCTGCCTTCCTCACCAGTTTGTCCAGACGTGAGGCGTCCTTCTTCTTTATGCTGCATGAATCTACTCCCATCTCTGTCAGCGTGTCCCTAAGAAGCAGAGGTTAGATGGAGTTGAAGGCACTAGAGAAGTCCAGAAACATAATTCTTACAACACCGCCTATGTCCAAGTGGGAGAGGGATCTGTGTAGCATATAGATGATGGCATCCTCCGCTCCCACCTTCTCCTGGTATGCGAACTGCAGAGGGTTGAGGGCGTGGCGGACCTGTGGCCTCAGGTGGTGAAGCAGCAGCCGCTCCATGGTGTTCATCACATGTCAGGGTGACAGACTGGAAGTCATTCAGCTCACTAGTACGTGATACTTTTGGGACTGGGGTGATGCAAGATGTTTTCCAAAGGCTCAGGACTCTCCCCTGTTCCAGGCTCAGGTTGAAGATGCGCTGTAGAGGACTCCCCAGCTCAAGTGCACAGGCCTTCAGCAGTCATGGCGATACTCCATCTGGACCCACTGCTTTGCTGGCATGAAGTCTCCTCAGGTCTCTGCTTACCTGGGCTGCTGTAATTGTGGGTGGGGATGTCTCTCCTATGCTGGTATCCGCAGAAGGATGGGTGGAGGGTGCAGTACTCCAAGGTGCGGGTGGTCAAACCTGTTAAAGAAGTTATTCATTTGGTTTGTTCTCTCCACGTCTCTCTCGATGGTGGCATGCCGCTTCGAGCTGCAGCCAGTGATGATCTTCATCCCATCCCACACTTCCTTCATGCTGTTATTCTGCAACTTCTGCTCCAGCTTTCTCCTGTACTGCTCCTTCACTGCCCGGAGCTGGACTAGGAGTTCCTTCTGCACATGCTTCAGCTCATGCTGATCGCCGCCTTTAAAAGCCCTTTTCTTCTGGTTCAAAAGGCCCTCGATGTCACTTGTAATCCATGGCTTGTTGTTAGCATAGCAGCGTACTGTTCTTATTGGAACTACAATGTCCATATAGAAGTTGATGTAGTCAGTAGTGCAGTCAACAACCTCCTCAATGTTCTCACTATGTGACCCCTGCAGGATATCCCAGTCCGTAGTTCCAAAGCAGTCTCTCAGAGCCTGCTCTGCCTCAGAGGATTGTGTACTCTACTTCCTTAGAAGGCTGGCATCTTTCAACATCTGCAATAAGATGCTGCAGATGTTCTATCAGACAGTTGTGGCGAGCACCCTCTTCTACGCGGTGGTGTGCTGGGGAGGCAGCATAAAGAAGAGGGATGCCTCACGCCTGGACAAACTGGTGAGGAAGGCAGGCTCTATTGTAGGCACGGAGCTGGACAGTTTGACATCCGTGGCAGAGTGACGGGCACTGAGCAGGCTCCTGTCAATAATGGAAAATCCACTGCATCCACTGAACTCAGACAGAGGAGCAGCTTCTGCAACAGTCTATCTATCCTATCTATCCTATCTATCCTATCTATCCTATCTATCCTATCTATCCTATCTATCCTATCTATCCTATCTATCCTATCTATCTATCTATCTATCTATCTATCTATCTATCTATCTATCTATGTCTGTCTGTCTGTCTGTCTGTCTGTCTGTCTGTCTATCTATCAGGCTTGAGATAAAAGAAAACAAACCAGTTAAAGCTGATGACTTATTACACAGCTTATAGTTGGTGGGAATGTCAAAATTAACAATCTCTGTGCCTTGATAATAATAAGTTACACAACTCGGAATCAAAGAATACAGCTAAATCCTGTATGAAGGCTTTCCAGGTATGGCAAGCTCAGTTGCAATTTCAACTCTTTTCCTTTTTCAGTTCTGTTTTAGTACACAAATGTGAAATATCAGACATGTGAGCCTCTCTTCTGTTTGCATGATCCAAAACACAGGCGTTCCTTCTTTCCTTAAATCAGATTGTATTAATTCTATTTAAGGTAGGCACTCATTGGTTGCCAGCTCTTGCACACACAATAGCCAGCACCTATGACTTAAAACAAAAATGAAACCTTTTTGATTTTGTTGGGGTGAGTTGCAGACTAGACTAGATGAAACACTGCAGATGTCAGACACTGTGACACAACTGGTGGTTATGGGAACACACTGTGTTTGATAGTAACACAGGGAAGTATGATATGAGAAACCAGAAGTTATGATTAGGAAGCCAAATAAACTGATCAACTCCCTGCCTGACTCTACTACTGAGTCATTACTAATATTGTCATTTAGGCCAGTGTTATTTATGTAATACTGCTAATCAAGTTAAATGACAAGTCTCTTAAAATGCACCCACCTAATGTTACAAACAAGAATCTTTTATTTTATATACCATCTCTCTAGTAAACACTATCTCAAGCCACTTCATAATTCTGGAGAAGTATTTGTTTTAAATTTTTTAGAGTTGGAGAGAGAGTGTGTGTGTGTGTGTGTGTGTGTGTGTTAGTTAAATTTACTCAAAGTCGCACAGAGAATCTGAGGTACAAACTGAACTAACCAACTTGAGTTTTGAAGCATCTTAAAATGTAAGATTGATATTTTTGCAGTTTGTCCTGTTAACCAACAATGTTAAGGAAAGTTTTAAGTTAAAATTGAAGACAAAATAATACACCCCATATGACTTAGAGTTGTAGTCAGTGGAACAACAGAATAAACATCCAAAAGCCATAAAACTTGGCCAAATACATCCACTTTGATTCATGTTTTGAGAGAGCATACATATTGGAGAAATGCATATCTGTATCATTTTCACAAAAAAAAATGTATTTTTGTGGAATTATACCATTTTAAAGAGGTCCAGCTTTCCTGTTCACATCATTCTATCATACTCAAGAAACTTTATCCCTCATCAGTATTGTTCCAAATAGATACCGTAGATTTGAGATTGATGAAGTTGTAAATAGAATTTGATTAATTGAAATTTTTTTTTAAAATGTATTATTATTTTTTTACCTTTATGGGTATACATATTTCATAACCAGTTTAGTGAAAGAGTAACAAGGTGCTTAACAGCTATAAACACGTGTTTTATTTCTGGATCATTCTTGGTATTCCATCCTACAGTGTGTCAGATTGGTTTTGTAGAATCCTTTACATCGGCTGCTGTTTACATGAAAACTATACTCACACAAGTTGCTTTAAAGAGAACAGTCTTACAGTGGTAAGACTATCTAGTAAAACAAAATTGTAAATAATTTTTATTTTCATAAACATACATTTCAAGGCATGTATCATAACCTATGCAGTTTCAGAATGTTTTAAAGGGTATAGTGCTTTTGTGTAATGTTTCTTACGTGGCCTCATTGGTTGCTTTGGTAGGGCCACTTTCTTAATTAAGTATAATTTAATTTCACAATCAAAGCTTCCAGAGCAAATGAGTGCATGCCAAGATTGAGAGGAAAACCACTGGACATAATGCCTTTCAGTGTTAGTTGAATGATTTGTACTTAGTAACCTTGGTGTTTGATTCAAGCAGTCAATTGCCATAATTAACCTTGACGTCAAGAGGAGAATATCTTAAACAGCAAATGGCCATCTTGGATAAATGGAAAGTACTTAGTCAGAAGTAGGCCACCTGTTGCATAGAAAATTTAAAGATCCCAAAGAGCAAAAGCAAAATCAGTTATAAAGCAAGCAAAGTTCAAAAACACAAGTGCAAACACATTTGTTAGAATACAAGGAGCATGAATGAGCCCTTCAAACAGCAGTATATTAAGGATACATAGTGTACCAGTACTGAAAAACCTCTATTTTTAAAACTGTATGATATCAGCATTTTGTTAATTTTACTATGTGAAGAAAATTGTTGTTTCAAGCACCTTGAGCTCAGTTATTTGTGTGGTCGGAACTCCAAAGGGTCACACCAAAACCTACCTGGTCTTTGTTTCTCAATTTATTATAAGTGTTATATAAACTAGCTCGAATAACTACTCTGTTTGAACATACTTATTTATGTAAATGCAGTAAAGACTCCAAAGGGGACCTTCTCTCTTTCTCTTGCGCGGAGTGCTGCAGAGTAGGGGGGCTGTGTTTGTTTGCGGGCTGGGAATATGAAGCAGCTGTGAGATTTTGGGGAGTTATGTTTGCTTCAATACAGGTAACGAGGTTCGAAAGCTGGTCTCAATACCGTAGCCGAAATTTTAGTACTAATCCAACACTACCTTAAATGCATTACTACTTAGTACCTTAATTACAGTAGCTGCAGATCTTAAAAGATCCATCTGTAGTGAAAATCTATATATATAATTTGGAAAGGCAAGACACCCATTGAAAGCACGCCGGAAGGGGCGTGGATTCACTAAGCCGCCGACAAGGACACCTACAGTATTGCACACGCAGGAAGGAGCCACGCTGGAGGTGAATCGCCATATGCAGCGTGTAAAACGGTTTGCGAGGGGTATCCCATGGGATCCTTAAAACAATCCTTTACAACTGAGGTTAAAACACAATGAAGTAAGCAGTCTTTAAAAAACAAGTTTTCGGTTACGACGCAAGACCGCGTGCACCATAGCAAACTGTTTTACACGCTACATACAGCAATTCGCATCCGTGACAAACATGCGTCTTCTTAGATGCTCCTGCAGGAACACGGAAAGTCTACGTGATTCACAGGTGCATCTGGACTGTGCAAAGACGACAACGACTCAAGTGACGAATTGGAGGTGGGCACATGAGTGATGGCGGTCTGCCAGTTTTCAGTCACAGACGATTGTGTGTTGGTTCGTTCAGTGTTACAATGTTGCTTTTCTTGCTGATTTATTACATTACCGATTTTTCAAATGTTAATTTTCTCCCCGTGCTTAAAAATCATTAAAAAACCGGCCTGATTATGCGGTGTATGGTATGCCGCAAGTTGGCTAGTCATACATAATAACCAAGCAGATCACTTGGTCTGCTTAAACACTTCAAATTTAAGAGTTTTAAGAACCTATTTTATAACTACTGTATATTACATGATATTTTTTAGGTTTTATTACACACTGTTTTGTGATTTAACTGTTACTTATACAGTAGTGTGAAAAACTATTTGCCCCCTTCCTGATTTCTTATTCTTTTGCATGTTTGTCACACAAAATGTTTCTGATCATCAAACACATTTAACCATTAGTCAAATATAACACAAGTAAACACAAAATGCACTTTTTAAATGATGGTTTTTATTATTTAGGGAGAAAAAATCCAAACCTACATGGCCCTGTGTGAAAAAGTAATTGCCCCCTGAACCTAATAACTGGTTGGGCCACCTTTAGCAGCAATAACTGCAGTCAAGCGTTTGCGATAACTTGCAATGAGTCTTTTACAGCGCTCTGGAGGAATTTTGGCCCACTCATCTTTGCAGAATTGTTGTAATTCAGCTTTATTTGAGGGTTTTCTAGCATGAACCGCCTTTTTAAGGTCATGCCATAGCATCTCAATTGGATTCAGGTCAGGACTTTGACTAGGCCACTCCAAAGTCTTCATTTTGTTTTTCTTCAGCCATTCAGAGGTGGATTTGCTGGTGTGTTTTGGGTCATTGTCCTGTTGCAGCACCCAAGATCGCTTCAGCTTGAGTTGACGAACAGATGGCCGGACATTCTCCTTCAGGATTTTTGGTAGACAGTAGAATTCATGGTTCCATCTATCACAGCAAGCCTTCCAGGTCCTGAAGCAGCAAAACAACCCCAGACCATCACACTACCACCACCATATTTTACTGTTGGTATGATGTTCTTTTCTGAAATGCTGTGTTCCTTTTACGCCAGATGTAACGGACATTTGCCTTCCAAAAGTTCAACTTTTGTCTCATCAGTCCACAAGGTATTTTCCCAAAAGTCTTGGCAATCATTGAGATGTTTCTTAGCAAAATTGAGATGAGCCCTAATGTTTTTTGCTTAACAGTGGTTTGCGTCTTGGAAATCTGCCATGCAGGCCGTTTTGCCCAGTCTCTTTCTTATGGTGGAGTCGTGAACACTGACCTTAATTGGGGCAAGTGAGGCCTGCAGTTCTTTAGATGTTGTCCTGGGATCTTTTGTGACCTCTCGGATGAGTCGTCTCTGTGCTCTTGGGGTAATTTTGGTCGGCCGCCACTCCTGGAAGGTTCACCACTGTTCCATGTTTTTGCCATTTGTGGATAATGGCTCTCACTGTGGTTCGCTGGAGTCCCAAAGCTTTAGAAATGCCTTTATAACCTTTACCAGACTGATAGATCTCAATTACTTCTGTTCTCATTTGTTCTTGAATTTCTTTGGATCTTGGCATGATGTCTAGCTTTTGAGGTGCTTTTGGTCTACTTCTCTGTGTCAGGCAGCTCCTATTTAAGTGATTTCTTGATTGAAACAAGTGTGGCAGTAATCAGGCCTGGGGGTGGCTACGGAAATTGAACTCAGGTGTGATACACCACAGTTAGGTTATTTTTAACAAGGGGCAATTACTTTTTCACACAGGGCCATGTAGGTTTGGATTTTTTCTCCTAAATAATAAAACCATCATTTAAAAACTGCATTTTGTGTTTACTTGTGTTATATTTGACTAATGGTTAAATGTGTTTGATGATCAGAAACATTTTGTGTGACAAACATGCAAAAGAATAAGAAATCAGGAAGGGGGCAAATAGTTTTTCACACCACTGTATGTGCCCAATTATAAAAAATAAACAAACTCAAATTGAACAGTGTTCAAATGCTAGGCAAAGCACTGCCTGAACATCTGAATTTTCATCACATTTTTATATATATATTTTTTTAAGGTTTTTCACTCACATGTCAAACCCATGTCCTAACATACAATGTCACACAAAGGAAACTGTCATTACTAAAACATAAGGGGAACTGCTTTCTGATTTAACTGTATATATTACTCAGTGCAACTCATCACATTTTAAGACATATGACAAACATTTTTTAAACTTCATAAAAATAAAAAATATATAATCCAGCAGAGGTACAACAAAATATAAGACAATATACAGTTACTGTATTGGACAAAAACTTGATGTCCAAAAATTGTATTCATATATAATTTGTGTAGGACCGAGAACAGTGTAACTCATCACCTCAGTCTAAACAAAGATTCCTTATCAATATTTGAATCAACATTCTTGGACCTTGACCATTTGGTAAAGCAGTGCTCTGGCCCATGTACTCACACTGAACATTCGACGTATGTATTTTTTCTTTAGGTGCAGGTTTTCCATCCACATCTCAAAGACATACTTGCTATGTGAATTGGCAACTTTGAGCTGGCTTGCTATAAAAGTTGATGTGAACTTCTGTCCCTTCCAGGGTTCCTGCCTTTCACTCTGTGCTGCTTGGAGAGGCTGGTGCAATCCCAGTGGTTTCAATAATAAATGGATGTATGGATATTAATTAACACTTTCTGTTCACCTGATATAGTATTTGCCCAGAATCACCTTTAGTGGCTGTTTAGTCTCTAAGGATAAAAGTCTAGATTTTAATTTAGCAAAATTTTACCATTCGTTGTTAACAAATTGTCAGTTTTGTATTGAGCTTGAATGCACACTAATCTTTTTCATCATCCATCCATGCTTAAACCAAGTCAAGCTAGTGAAAAGCCAAAGTCTATCAGGAAGTAATTGGGTGCAACACAAGATCCAGCCTGTGACTCTATGATTAAAGTCTGCTGCTATGCAAACCCACTTAGCAATTTGTTCATTTTCAAGCCCATAATTCAGTTTAATTTAGAGTGACCAGTCAACTTAACATCTTTGGAATGTGAGTGGAGACTAGAATGCTTGTAGAACATTAAGAGGGATTTGAGTGATTAGGGAAGTATTCAATCTATTTTACAAATAATTTGCAATAGAAATTTGGCAACCTCCAATACTGTAGTTGTATTTTACTCGCTTTCAACATGAGTCAGATTGTGTTTCTTAATTAGTAAAGCCATTTTGTCCAAATATTCATCCGTCTTTTGAGACAGTTTTTCCAATCTAGGGTAGCGTGATCAGATATCTGCTGTTGTGCCATTGAATGTAAAGGCAGATACCAAACCTTGGTAGGATGCTAGACTACTAAAGAACATTTTCTTGCACCTCCACACATTCATCCATCCATCCATCTATCCATCCATCCATTATCCAACCCGCTATATCCTAACTACAGGGTCACGGGGGTCTGCTGGAGCCAAACCCAGCCAACACAGGGAGCAAGGCAGGAAACAAACCCCGGGCAGTCCACACATTCATTTGTACTGAAATAATTCAGAGTCACCATTTATCTCAACATGTAAGCCTTTGGAAAGTGGAAAGAAACTGTAGTACTGGGAGAAAACTAGTTGTTTTGCAGTTTGGTTAGGTACCATTATCTCATGCACAATCAGTGTACATAAATATGCATAATATCCACCCTGACCTCTTTTTTCCTGAACTTAGTCTGTCTGACACACCTTCCTTGTTGTTAGGCAATACTATGTGGCAGCAGGATGGGTTGGGGAAAGACAAACATGCCTTTCTCTCTGTTTTTGCCATTGTGTACCCAGCCTTGGTAAAGTCCACACACTATAGGTCTAGGAATTAAATGACACATATAGTCTCTAAGATTTAGCATAATGTTTGTTTTGATGTTCCTGCTTGCTTTTGGTGATGATTCTTTGTCTTGTATGTAAATAATACTGAGTTGGCATCTGTTTGTATGTATGTTTTATATTTGCTCCAGCATGCAAAAACAACTACACATATATTCATGGAAATTGAAAGATAACTCGAGGATAGTCCAATTCAGAATACAGGCTATATGGTAGTTCAGTGCTGCCATGAATTAGACTTGGGTCACCTACTTGAAATGTAAGGGTGCTTATGAATACACAGCCATTGCATCCTGTCTGACTGTGTTTCTCAGTTAATTTTGAAACTGTTCTCTGCAAACCATCTTAAATTGTTTGCTGAGTCAAATCTTATGACAGATTTACATTACTGATTGTCTAGACACTTTTTTCACTTTCCATTGAAAATTATAGTCATGTTTTCAAATAATACCTGCGCAGTGATCAATAAACACAACTAGTGTGTAATAAAACCTTAAATTATATTTATCTTTTAGCTGCTGTATGGCTCTTCACCTTTTATTTTTTATGTTGTCTCTCCAGTCTTTTTTTTATCATCGTGTAGGCTCACCTGGCTGCGTCCAGCATTATCCATCTTATACAGTCAGTAGGACTTTACTAGATTGCAAGTTATCTTAGGTTTTCTGTGGTAGGAGGCTTTAGAGTGTCACCTTGAGCATCTGCTATAACTCCATACTGTAACTGATTAGTATGAGTGTTACAGAATTGTTATACCATTAAAACACTTTGGCTTATTCAAAATTGCCTAACTCATCATTGTAGGTATCTCTGCCTGTTACCTACTTTTCTGTGTATCCACTTTGGTGGGTCAGACAAATTTAAGTGTGTTTTGTAGCATCTTCTACCTAAGGACTAAAACACAGAAAAACTTTTCACGAGTTCTGCCACCAAAATATACAAGAAAGTACTGACAGGATGGCCAGTTGGGCTTTATAAAGAGAATTTTCAATGCTTATTAGCATTTCTTATATTGCCTATGGAAATTCACAAGCTTGTATTTCTTATTTTCCATAACCTTGTAAAAATTGATCATGTGTTCCTATCACCATATTTATGTGTGTAGGTTTTTCTGAAAGGTGCCTAGTGATCACATTAGAAATTTTGCTTTAATATTTGGTAAAACAAATGGTGCAGAAAATAACGGTAGTTGTGAAATTTATGTTAAAATGTTGAGATTCACTACAATTTAAAACGTGACTGATTTCATTTTAAGGGAGCACTCATCTCTGAACTAATTTAGGATTCATTTTAATATTTTTTACAAGATCTTGTTTTGAATGTAGATTCGTTTAATAAAATTGTGTTGATGTTAGTTTCTAGCCCATGCGGCTACCAAAAAGTGAGTCAGTTTTAAGTGGATGTAAACTTTGTAAAATGAAGTTTAGATTTTGAAATAATAGATATTCATAGTATATAGTTGTCTTTTGAGTTTTTGTGGCATTATAATTGCACATGCATATACCAGTATGTATTAAATAAATATGAAAATATGCTGGTTTTTGTGCAAGACCATGTGTGTGCTTCCTTGTTTGCATTAAACGGAAACAAAAGAAGTGGCAGGGATTGTATTTGCTGGAATCTCTCCCCCTGTCTAGAAATAGACTTGGTTCAGTAATTCAGTTAACAAGCATTAGTGGTATTAGAGGTGAAGGAGAAGCAAGACA
The DNA here is from genome assembly GCF_016835505.1 of Polypterus senegalus. Lineage (NCBI taxonomy): Eukaryota > Metazoa > Chordata > Cladistia > Polypteriformes > Polypteridae > Polypterus > Polypterus senegalus. Next base: position 139,912,902 of record NC_053164.1, read on the forward strand.
TGTGAGAAACAATAGTGGTGCTGACAGGGAGAGAGCAGTTAGATCACTTTTCACGTGATTATCTATTCATCCATTTACTGGGAAATCTTCGGGGTTGGTGTTAGGATTGGCATTCCAGCCACCATAAAAAACCTTACACTGTTCCAGTATGGTGCTGTGGTGTAATCTGCTGCACTCGGGTCCCAATATAGGTGGTTTGTCGTGTGGCTGGTGCAGCAGTGTGCTATCAGCAAATGCTCCCAACCTCTCTCTCCATTTACTGAATAGTCACTTGAATGGTGAGCGATAATCTGACCAAAATAGTAAAATGGATCAGTGGTCACTTTAATGATTGTCTGTATCTTGTTAAAAATGCTAAAAGGCAGAAACTCTACCTGCTGAGCCATCACTATCTGGCAATTTTGAAAAATAGTGAGTATTCCTAAAAGGTCAAACGATCTGCAGTTTAATACTAGAGAAAAGTCTAGATTTGAAGCTTCTTTTCCAATTTTGTGGTATACTGTTGAAATTGTCTTCTGTTATCATTATTGCATTCTTCAAAAAAGCATGCTTTAACAGCGGCATGTGGAGTGAGGGGGCCCACAGAACTCATTATATTTACGTTGTTTTTGTACTCTTTTTTAATGACTTTCCTTTTGCCATTTTACTCCTGGCACAGGTTTCATCTGTTGAACCATCCCTTCCTGTGGATGTCTTTCAGCTGAAAGATCCTGATTTTTTTTCCAGTAGTGTGTTTTTTTTATAAATACTCTTTTTCCATTATGTGCTGCTCATTACTGGAGTTTCATTTACATTTTGTTGTACAGCATTCCAATTTATGGAATAAAGTTATGTGCCGGAGGGCCTATATTCAGTAAAACAGTTTCTGACTCCTTTGTTTTTTCTCTTGCCAATAGGTTTCTGTTGCACCTTTTGGGAAGGCAGATATCTACCACCGGAATCTGACTACCTCACCTCTCACCCTGCCTGGCCATGACAAGAAGTTACCTGGTATAGGCCGGGTGAGGCTGGGATATGGGATTGGTTCGATTTAGCATTTCCAGTTTTGTTGTTGGAGCAGCCATCTGTTTTTTAGGTAAGGATTTTGGTGTCTTATCCATACTAGCATTTCAGAACAGTGAATTTTGTTCATGCTATGGTGAATCAAAGTACGTATTGGCATTTTCTTTTGCAAAGGTACTACATTAACCAAGTGAAGCTACACTTCATTGTTTTTAATACCTTAATCTGTGAATGATTTCTCTTTGCAGAGCATGTTGAAATCCTACATAATTTAAAGGTTAGTTGTGTTTGTTCATTTGTGGCTTTAAATTGAGGAGCTGCATTGTTTTTTCGCCTGAATATAAACTTAGATAAGGATGAGCAAGGTGGTGGAGTTCAAGAGTGAGCCATTGTAGCTCAATGGATTACTAATTTCTTTTTAAGGTTTATTCCAGTGGTTAGTGCTGCTGTCTCATACCTTCAGTGTGTGTCTTGTGATAGACTGACACTCTGTGGGGCTGGTTCTTGCCTTATGCGCAGTGATTCCAATTTAGGCATTTTGAGTTAGAAAATGGATAAAATATCTATACAAAATATTTTGTTTTTTGTCTTGTCTTTTCTATGAGACAGTGTAAGCACATTCCATTGCTTGGGTGGCACTCCCTTTACAGTTTATATCACACACCATGAGTAGTGCAACCCAACCATCTTAGCCAGTCAGTCCAAAGAGAATTCCACTGGCTCAAGTGGCTGATTGGGCTTCTGACTGTTAGGGACTCTCATAGTCACAGTGAGTTTAATCAGTATGAGTCCCTCTACATCAACTGCTAGTTATTGCCAGTGGCAAAATAAACTTTTTCACTGAATTTATTATTACAAGTTAAAAGAGAGTGTCTAGGAGCTTCAGTTTTGATTTAGTGCTCACTTTTCACTTGAACGTTTTCTCCAGCCTCCCAGCTAAAAAAATCTTGCGTTTCGGTAATATAGTCACAGTGTTTTAGCTTTGTAAATTTTCCATTCAGTACGAGATTTAATGACCTTTCTCAGGTTCTATCTGGCACAGCTTGAAGTAACTTTTTGTTGCTTTCATTTTCTACTGTTATGATGACGAGTTATTAGTATGACTGAGGAATGTTTGTTTTGCATATTTGCACCAGAATCTTTATAAAGGGAAATTGAGAAAAAACAAAATTGTCACTACTCTGGTGTTATGGTTCCAGTCTGTCTGTCAGTCTGATTTACACAGGTTTATAGGATTTATATAAAGCCTGCTGTGCTGTATTCATTCAGTTTACCTGATGCAGAGAATCTGAAGTTTTTTTTTTTTCAAAAGAACTATCTAGTCTAATCAATCAATCAATCAACATTTATTTATATAGCACATATTCATACAAAAAAATGTAGCTCAAAGTGCTTTACAAAATGAATAGAGAAATAGAAGACACAATAAAAAATAAACATAAGTCAACATTAATTAACATAGAATAAGAGTAAGGTCTGATGGCCAGGGTGGACAGAAAAACAAAAAACTCCAAAGGCTGGAGAAAAAATAAAATCTGTAGGGGTTCCAGACCAAGAGACCGCCCAGTCCCCTCTGGGCAATCTACCTAACATAAATGAAACAGTCCTCTTTGTATTTAGGGTTTTCATGGAAGGACCTGATGATGATGGTCACGTAGACTTCTGGCTTTCAGTCCATCAATGTTGGTGCATCATGATGCTTTGAGTAGGTGGTGGTGGCGCAGGCCCACCACAAAGAAACCGGAAAAAGAAACAGAAGAGAGAGTAGGGGTCAGTATGGATTTTGGAGCCACTGTGAATAGTTATTATGAAGAATTGAACATACAGAGTATCAGTATTAAGTTAATTTATTAAATGTTAATAATATATATAAATAAATATTATATTAATATTTAATAATTAATAATATAAACATTATAAAATAAATAAAATATTAATGTTTATCTGTTCTATAACCCCTATTCCAAAAAAGCTGGGATTCTGTGTAAAATGTTAATAAAAACAGAATGCAATGATTTGCAGATCACATAAACCCATACTTTATTCACAATAGAACACAGAAAATATTAAATGTTGAAAGTGAGAGATTTTACTATTTCATGAAAAATATTAGCTTATTTTTAATAAGTTAATGTTGATTTATTTTTTATAATTATGTCTTTCATTTTTCTATTCTTTAATATGTAAAGCACTTTGAGCTACTGTTTGTATGAAAATGTGCTATATAAATAAATGTTGTTGTTGTTGTTGTTAAGACATCTCAAAAATGTTGGGATGGGGGCAACAAAAGGCTGTAAAAGTAAGTGATACTAAAAAGAAACAGCTGGAGGAACATTTTGCAACTACAGTATATACTCATGGATAAGTTCTCCTGTAGATAAGTCGGAACTTGTTTTTACAGTAGAATTTCTGGTATTTTATAATGTTGGTCATATAAGTCAAATGTGTATGACATTTGCAAATCATCGAACAGAATGTTTTTATTTACATTTTACACAGCATCGCAATTTTTTTTGTATTTGGGGTTGTATTATGGTTTTCTTGTTTTGATATACAAAAGCTGCTCTTTTCGATTGCTTATTCTAAAATCTGAGATTAAATATCATTAGGATTTTAATGGGTATTATGTGAGGGGAAATGCCTTGAAACTTACATTTTTACATCGCATTTTTACTTGTGCCATTTGTACCATGGGGTTAGACAATTAAATATTTGTGAACTCTGGTAATGGTCTGGAGGATAATATGCTAGTGGACTGGGTTTATCAAAGTTAGTTTTCAAGCAGTGATTCTTGAAAGCTCAGCCAAGAATCAACTTATTGGTAAACAAACAAGTATAATAGTAACACACAACACAAAAGGTATCACAAGAAGGTGTTTGAAATGAAGGAAAAAGACAGAGAAGACTTTGAAGGGCATGGGAAAAAAAAACTGCCAGATAGAGAGAGAGATGACCATGGAACAAATGAAAATCCTGTCAAAAGATAGGAAAATCTATAATCACTGGGTCAAGACCCCAATACTGTAAGGTGAAATGGGAAAAAATAAAGTAACTAAGTAAGGTACAATAGGCAATAAATTAGATCACCACAACACTGCTTGCAAATAATAGTGAATATTGCATAATATATACATAAAACAGTATAGCAATGTGGAAATACACTTATGTCACATGCTCCGAGTCTTTAAAATTAAGTATAGACTAGGTTAGATGTGGAGACGCTTGATGATCTATAGAGCCTAAAAGAGGAATAAAAATTATGAATGATCACCCTTAATTAATGGACATTAAACACTAGTTGAACTATGGTATTGACTTTCTGTCTTATTTAAATTATTTGGCAAAGTATGTTTGCTTTTAGTTTGTAAATAAAGCCTCACAGATAAGGGATAGGCTAGCCACCTAGGTTACACAGCTACAGTAACAGCGGTTTAATCAGGATACTGGATGTGCTTTAAAATGATTAAGTGCTTTAAATGGAAATATTTTTGTATATACTACAAATGTAAACTTATTATATACTTGTGCATACAATATATGTAGCAAACATGGGCAGAATGTCCTGTTTACATTGGTGTAAATATTTATTCCAATTAAGAATTGATTTTGTTTGATGCAATATTCTGAAAATTGACATACTGTATAAAAATGTCTGCGGTGGGTTGGCACCCTGCCCAGGATTGGTTCCTGCCTTGTGCCCTGTGTTGGCTGGGTTTGGCTCCAGCAGACCCCCGTGACCCTGTATTCGGATTCAGCGGGTTAGAAAATGGATGGATGGATGGATGTATAAAAATGTTGTTTGGAGATATGCCAGTAGTCCAGTCCTTTACAAAACAATTTTTAACCCCTTTATACATTTATTTGCATGGTTTCCCCTACTGACCATTTGGGTTGTATAGGGTGGTCCAGATCTAATTATGCAACTTTTAATGCAATGCAGGAAAACAATACAAGACAAAAGAATTGTTTGAAATATCTTGTAATAAACAAAAATGGACTCGCATTGAATTAATTCACTGATTTTCCATGTAATGTCCCACTTGTCCTCCATTCATTGGATACAGGCTATGTAATAAACTTAATAAGTTATAGTGAAATGAAAATTGCATAATTAAATTTAAAATTATATATCGAGCACATCTGTCTCGACTAAAACTCTCCAAAATGTTTCCAGGGCATGATCCAACCTGCAAACGTTGCAACCAAGTCCCAGCCTCACTGGGTCACATGTTCTGGGCCTGCACCAAATTAACAGTATTCTGGACAAAACTTTTTAATTACCTCTCAGACAGTCTTGGACTCACAATCCCTCCTAACCCATTAACAGCTGTGTTTGGGGTTCTTCCAGAGGGGCTTAAAGTGGAGAAGGACAAACAAATTGTGATTGCATTCACTACACTGTTGGCACGCAGACTTATTCTGATAAACTGGAAGAACCCAAACTCTCCTCTTTTAAGTCAGTGGGGAACCGATGTGTTATATTATTTGAAATTGGAAAAAATCAAATACTCAGTTAGAGGATCCGTACAGACTTTTTTCAAAACATGGCAGGATCTAATCAGTAATATTTTAAAATAAGTTTATAAAGCACAGAGAATTTATTAATTTAGGTATGTTTACAAGCCTTAAATTTTACACCGTTTGGCTTTCTCTCTCTCTTAGGGGTGGGGATCGATCTGTTCTTAACTCAATTTTTCTTTTTGTAAAAACTTGATTGCTTTGTATGGATTGCAATAAAATTAATAAAAAAAAATCGCATAATTAGATCTGGACTACCCTGTATAAAAGGAGGCTTATTTTCATTATAACCACTATTTTTCACCTTAACAAACCATTTTATTAGTTTTCTCTCTGACTTAATTTAACCTTTCTTTGAAAACAGATCAGATAACAAACTGGTGGTTTTAGGCAGAGACTTTCAGGGAAACGCACATTCACTGTTGATGTTGGTGTGGGGGAGACTATACTGCTAGTAACTCTGAAATTCTCTCAGTTTTCACTTCTGGAACTTTCTCAGTTGTGTGAGATAGAAAACCAACGACTCAGTTATACAAAAGACAGTACAAGAATATAGCCTATATTGTGCAGCCTTTCAACTTAATCTCAGTTCAAGTCTGCCAGAAAAGAATGAAAGCTTATTATGGAGCCTGAAATGTGAGCCCACTATGACGTTAATAAAAAGAGAAAAGGTAAAGGTAAAGAAACTAAGTTCCATAGCAAAGTCTTGACAATGCAGAATATAATAGTGCATAACACAATGACAGGCACAATAGGAATAGTTTAACAAAAAAAAAATCAAGTGCAGGTGCTGGCTAGAAAGCTGTAAGATAACATGTAAGGAGTTGGTGGTTTGCATTATGTATTGTTAATTTTCTGGACATTTTGAGTCGAGTGATGCTAAACTTATGTTGTTCTGTCCATAGAAGCATCAGCAGAATAAATGCATCTGTAAGTCAATGGATTTTGAGAGCCTGTATAAAATAGAGATACACTGCTCAAAATTTCTCTTTGCGAAATGCAAGTCAAATTCTAAGCTCTTCCCAAGAGCAAGTGTCATGTGGATAACTGAAATAAAGTATTTATATATTTTAATCTCATTTTATGACATCTTTATTAAATATATATCTGATGACTGTGATATTTTGAGCAGTGGAATAGCTAAAAGCAACCATTAACCTGGAACTCGGTATATGTTGGATTTGTATGTATAAATTAAAGAATCCCTGATTTTTTTTTCCTTTTGTAGCTATGGAGGCCCGGGCATATAAAATAAAGGCTTAACTCCAAATGTTTTAAGACCATGTATAAACAAAACTACACCCTAAGGTATGAATCCTCCATCCTAGTTGTGAAATGAAGCAGTTGTAGTAGTTTTTTTTTCAACAAGCTTCTTCATTATAAGCTATATAAGTTTGTTAATGAATATATGATTTATTTGCATCACTTATATTTGCACATCTGTGATGTGAGGAAACTTATATAATTGAGTATTTGAATTTATTGGAAAAAACCAAGGTCAACCAAGGCGCAACAGTGATTAGTGCTGCCACCTCCCAATAGTAAAGTCTTGGGTTTGAAACACGCTACAGGTCCTGTCTTAGAGGATATTGCATATACTACTCATGACAGTAAGGGTTTTTGTATATGTATTCCAGTTTTATTCCCCATATCACAAAAATTTTTATGTTAAGCTGATTGGCAACTTCAATGAGTGTGAGATGCCACAGCCCTGAACAGGATTAATTTGAAACTGAAGGTAGATCATAGTTAGGCATCTAACTAATATGTTCCATTAAGCCAAAGTATTGTCATTCATTTGGTAAATAGGCTGAAAACTGAATCAGTCACTGCAGCACTTGAAAGTGGTATAAGAACCTCTATAAGAGTAAATCTTGTAATTACTGCTGGGAGATTCACAGGAGTGTTCAGTGTGTTTTCAGTTGTTAAGTAAATCTTTATTCTGAAGTTACAGATTTGGCTTGATGACCGTCTTTGCCTACATTGGTATAGCATGACAGAGACTGTTTGCCTGCAGTAGTTGTAGGTGCAAAGAGCATTCTTTTATCATAACTATGTGACATGTACAGTATTTAAAGGCAGAGGGCACATAATAGTAGTATTTGTTAAAGGGTTCCTGCTCAGTCTTTTTATCTAATGTTCTTTGTATAGTGGCTGTATTTAAGTTCTTCATAAATATTGCTTGTATACGGATGACTGAGACAGTGCTCAAAGTCTTCCATTTATTATACAGTTTCTGGATGTGCTTTGTTATAGAGAGAACTGTTAAACCACATTTAGGTTGAAAAGATGCATATTTCTTTCATTAGGTACCACAATGTTTTTTCACAATAAGAGACTCATTTTCTCTTCACAGAGTAGCAATAACATTGAGGTAATGCTCATGCAGATGAATTATATTTTTAATAGAAAACTGACCCCTTACTATTAACATACATTACCTAAAGTTTTGGAGAAAATATGACTATCCATTGTTTGACTGGTGTCTGCAGTGTGATTGGTCTTTCTGAATGTGATTTTAAAGAGTGATGGAGCCAACCAGGCTGAGTTATTTGTCTCTGACACAGGTGCTCTTAGATTCTTATAGGAATATTGCTTGGTTCAGTCCATATCGGCTAGAAAATGAAGTCCTTAAACTCATGGTAGAATGATATGTAAGTCCACCGAGAAAAAATGCATTTGGTAAATTTGTCACTAATAATTAGAACCTAAAAATTGTTTTTTGAGGTAATTGCGCACTCATCATCTGATGCTGTTGCCTGTACTGAAAAAAGAGCTATTTATTGTAATAATGAGGTGAATGGGTATCAACTGCCTATTTCTAAAAATAATTCTGGGGAAGAAAACACATCATTACAGTGTTGTTGGAATTCTCCATGGCTAAACTGGTTCTGGTTTTAATAAAAAATGCACCATGCAGAAGCCTGCTGGGAATTATCATAGTTGCTGTGTTCTTGCTTAGTAAAGACAGTGTCATTAATGTCTCTTATAACTTTTGGCCTAACCTTTTAATAATATTCAGGAACCTTGAGGTATTTAAAGTAATGTCTTCCTCACACATAACCATATTTATACAGACCCCTGTTAGGAATATGTACTGGCATTACATTTTTAGTTTATTTATTTATTTATTTTTTAAATCTTTTAAATGCCACTTACCATTTGATTACTTTTCCAGCAAATTTCAGTCATGGCCTTCATTCTTAGTGAGTTAGAGACAGTCAGCACTTTGCTCCCATGAAACCAGTCATTTAATGTTACATACCTAGTGATTAACCCTGACAAAATCAAACAAGTTTGCCTATCAGTAAATGTGTTGAGGATGACCTGCTGGAAAGTTGGCAGCAGTAACTAAATTTGACATGCCCAACAATTACCGGTCGTGTAAATTTCACATGGTACAGCAGCGAGATCGGTCTGACATGACCAATGACTAGAAATAGTGTAATGTGATGTAAACTTGCATAGAATTCTGTTGGGAGCATATGCTGATAGTGCGTTGCCCCATAATTAAATATATTTGGTTGGACACTCTCTAATAATGTGTGTGTTTCATTTATCTTGGAAAGTCCGATGTTAGAACTGGGAATGCCATCACACCTGAGTTAACTGTGTTCCAGTAAAACATTTGGAAAAACCATACGGATGCTGCCAGGAAAACCTTTGTTGTGCTTGCTCTTTCAGAATGCAGGCATCTACTGAACAACATATTATGCAGTATTTTGTGCATCCAGACAACATAGCAACATATCTACAGATAGAGGTTGGACAGTACTGATTTAATGAGACACAAATAAACAGAAGTCCTAATTAACAGTATAATACTAATAGCATTCACTAAAGCCTGTGGCGTATGTCGCCATTCTGGATTGACATCATAATCTGATATCAGACACACTTGGACTTGACAGACCAGTCTAGAGTTTCTGAGTAGGAAATCCGACTTGTGGGGGCATTCTAGCAGAAAATTCCATCTAGGAACTCACATTTTGACTTCCTTGGCTGGGATTGGCTTCAGCAGACCCCTGTGGCCCTGTAGTTAGGATATAACAGGTTGGATAATGGATGGATGTGCAAAAATTTCCCTCAAAATTATACCTGATAGGTTTCCTTAGAAATTTGTGTTTATATCAGTCCTATTATTTCAAATTATTCTTGTAATATTTCTAATTTTTATTGAGTAGTCATGTACAGATATACAGTGTATACAATAAATAATGTAATACTCTTTCTAGCCTGGACACAATTGGTCTACCGTAGGAGTAGAATTATCTTGTCTATGGCTGTGTTGTAAACAAAAATATAAGATGGGTGTTCTCCGTATGACGTTTCATTTACATTTTTTTCCCTTTCTTTGCAGGTTCAGCACTGGGTGTTGATACATTGGTTCGTTCAAGAGTGGGAGGTTCAGCTGTTTTAGGTTGTGATCTAACTCCTGCTGTAGCTGTGAACACCACACCTCAGCTTTTCCCCCTTCATGTCATTGAGTGGGTACGGCTAGGTTTTCCAGTGCCCATTTTAATCAAGTTTGGAGTGTACACACCTCGTGTTCATCCAAGTTACCGAGGTAAGACTGGTCTTCCTTACGCAGTGCATATCTTACTTACATTAATGTACCTGTAGTATTGTTTGAGAGGACTGAAAATGTTTCTTATTCAGAAGAGCTCAAAGAATATTGTAAATGTGCAAGTTGTTCCCTTCATATGATTTTAGTAACTCCATCACTTTCACCTGTCTGGTAGAAAATATTAATATTTTGCATTTTTAATGAAATTTAAAATTAACTGGCTTGGCCCGTTGACTTGTCTACTCGCAGATTATCTTGACAAAAGCATTTAATTCTTGTTAGCACTGTAATGTTATAAGATTTTATCTTCTTAGCCAATTCATCATTCTTACACTAAGAACACATGATAATTTCAGATTCAGAGATCAGCAGCATTAGGAACAGATAGTAGCATACTATTGTATGTAACTGAACATTTCTCATTAGGTCATGAGTATTTGAGAGGGCCTCATAGCCGGGTTTGTTTTTGGGTTAAGAGTCTAATCTTATAGAAACTATAAGCCTTTGAGGATTTAAAAATCCATGCTACTGAGGTTTCTGTCTAATTTAAGATTATTGTATGGTTAAGGAAGCTCCCAAGCTTTTGTTAGTAAGATTCTGGTATATTATGAAGCTTATAATGTGTGCTTTACAAGGAAAACTTTGGTCTGGTTCATTACCATTGCTTTAAGATCTTTATGGCTGGTTTGTCATTTGATAGTTTCTGTGGCCAAGTAAAATGAGCATGCTTTACTTTCTGAATTTTTTTAAATTAATAATCTAATTCAAATTTCAGACACAACCAAAGAGTGTTGTACCACATTATGTATAAAACAAATCATATTATAGATCAGTACAATTTAATAATTAAATTAATCACCATCTTCTTGCAAGGTGAAAGGTGGCAGCTCTTGGTAACTTTTGAAGTGTGTTTTGCCCCTTAATGTTATAAAATATCAAAAGGAACTCGATTCCTCCCATATTGACTTGTTTGCTCACCTCCTGCCTGTGTGTTGTATAATTAAGTGTATTTCAATCAGAACTGGGAAAAGGTGAGTAAAGCAGTTTCTTAAAAACCCCTGTTTACATGCGCAAGTCCACATGAATTTACCTTTATCAAAATATTTTGATGTAATAAAAATGTACTAAAATGAAAGATTAAACATCATCAATGGCTGGCAGGAATCCAAAAATGAGCACGGAGCCTCTGTCTACTTTGCAGTGTAAGTTACTTTGAAAAGTAACTTAGTTACGTTATTCATTACTTACAAAAATACTAGCTAAATATGTTATACAGTTACTTATTTTAAAATATGATGCTTTGCAGATTGTTACTTTTGCATTACTTTATCATGTTTTTGTATGGAAAAAATACACATTTGTCTTAGTTGCATTTGTTATTAAATGCTAAGCCCATATATTAACCTTAATGGAACTAACCAGAAGTACAAGTGAGATAACTTTCTTGTGTTTTGTAAGTATGTTTAGACCTTCAATGTGCTGTGAGGTATAGTAAATAACATCCTGCCTCTTTTTCTAGTCCCAAAGCCAGCCGCCAAAGAGCTGCGGTATGAACACTGCCCTCCATGTCACCTGATCATACTGTTTCAACATATTTATAGGAAATATTTGCATGAAAACTAAACTGACACTTTATAAATTTCTGTTGCCATACTGTCTGCTGAGCAATCTTTTCTGCTTAATTGTGCGATTGAGCCCTGCAAAGGAGAGGTATACTGGTATGTTTACTTCTAGCCGTACACCCAGTGCTGCTGGGATAATTATAATGCAGATACTTTTACTTCAATAAAAGAAGTATAGTGTTAGATTGTTTATTACTTTAAACTATATTTCAGCCATATAACTTGTGTTACATTTAAAGCATTACTCACAATACTCCCAAGGTTGTAGTATATTGCACAGCTTACCACTGTATGTTAAATTAATTGACATAAACCTAGCGATTTCTGAAATATTGAGAGTGATTATTTCAGCCAAGAGAAGAAATAATGTGATCACCTGAGTATTTGTGGAAATTAATCTTTGTAGACAGTTTCACTGTTTTTTTTTTACCTGTGGCTGCTGGAAGCATGTGCAAAGCTAACACATGCACAGGCTAATTGAGTACAATAGATGTGTACGGACTAAGAAGTCTGTAACTATAACACAGTTAATGTTTCACATGGCCATAAAACGGCCATAAAACTGGGTTACCTGTGGAGAAATCTATGTGTGTTAACCTGGTTTCTCTAAAGTGTTTTCATGGCATTTTTTAACATGGGCTTCTGTGAATAAGCAGGTTATTAAAGCACATGTAAACATACTCATTATAAACTTGTTCTATTTGCAATCTGGCATTTGGATGTGTTTTGAAAAATGCTGCCTTTCCATTTGTTACCAGGACCCTAGTAGGTTTCATAGGCAGTGACTGTGCTGGTTTCCCTTGTTTATATCAATCTGTTCACTGGAGACAAAGTTGAACATGCAAAAATCTTTGAGAATGCTGTTATTTTGTATTTATTTATTTACTGATAGTGGGCAGTGCCAAAGAACTGATTTCTGTTTAACTTATTTTCAATAATGTAATTTCTTTTTATGATGGGAAGGTAGATGGGTGGAGGTCCTTAACCTATGTGTTGTGGGGATTGTTAGCAATTGTTGCAAAGTGATTGTGTCAATCCAACACATGTCCAGCTTTCTTGAACTCTCGTTCTGTCCTCTCATTTCTGTGACAGATAGGTATATTAAAGTTGCAGTGGAGCATTCAGTTAAAGTGAATCTGACATGGCCAATTTTTTTAGTTTGTTAATGAATCAGGTGCCCAGTAGCCCAGTAGGGTCATGAAGTCCTAGAGCTTTCACAATTGGGCTGTGGCAGAAAACGTTAAAGAACAGTGTTATTAAAATTGATTTTTATACAAGCTTTTTTCCAAGAAGGGTTTTCCTTTTTTTTTTTTTTTTTTTTTAAAATGAGAAAGTCTTTTTGTAATGAGAACTGCCTGGGTAAATGATGCCACCACTTGTGTTCATAGGTTTCTAATGTCCTGCTTTTCTCATTCTTCCTCAGCTGTAGATGCTTTGAAATTTTAAATAATTTTAAAAAAGTTTTTTGTTTTGTTAGGCATTTAAATAATGCCAGCCCAATAGCCTACCAAAGGAGAGGTGGGAAAAAAAACAAGAAGGAAGGGGTAGCAAGTAGATTATTTTAATTATTTTAGGGTTGAGGCATTGAGCAGATTTCCAAAACACAGCTAATCTATCTTAAATTGAAGCCTTATAATTACTCACTATAGGAGTTTAAATGGAAGTGAAAGCAGAAAAGATTTGTGATGGGGGGATGGAGTCAAGCTTAAAGTTGGTGGAAGAGGGATAGAAATACTGTGTGTAAAATGGAGAAGTATAAGTTGAGAAGGAAAGAAAAATGTAGATTTCTCCACAGGAAAAAAGATTTGGAGCAGGAAATACAAAGTTGAATAGAATTTGAGAAAAAAATTGTGGCATTGGAAAAATATGGAACAAGGAGAACTTTGAAGATAAGACCATTTAGCATGCTGAGAGGTAGAGTAAAGATGACGTGTATTAAAAGCTAGGGATGATTTGATTAGGTGCAGCTCGATTTAATGGAGATGTTTCTCATGAAAGGTTAGCTAAAAGTTAATTTGTAAGTGACACCCTTTATTGTCTTTTCAAGTATGGTGTATTTAAAAAAAAAAATCCTGAGCCTGTAGGAGTACAGAGGTTGATTGCTGTGTTTTATTGCTGTATGTCTTGCTTCCACCTCTTACTAAAGAGGATTGCTTATACAACACAGTGCTCCTCTTTGCCTGAGCTGTTGTGGGGGTGGGGAAGTGTTGAGAGGTAGACTTCAAATTTTGTTTGGAGCCCTGTGGTGTGACCCACTAACCCCAAATATGATTGTTTTTGTGAGACTGCTGCAGACAATGTGGTTGCTTTTGTAGAATGCCACTATTGTCTATCCGAGACAAAAGACTCAATTTGCTAATCTGCTTATAGAGGAGAACTCTGATTACATGTTGTGTGCTGGAGTAATTTACACATGTACTCTTACAAACCTGTCATGAAATACTTCCCAGGACTGTAATCTGGGGAAGATACAAGTCTTAGCATAAAATAAGCAGCTATGTAAAAAATTAAAAATATTAAATAAGTGCTTCACTTTCACAAAGAAAGTTTTTATGTTTACCTGTCATGATTCTAAGAATGGAGTTGGGCCTAGTGACTGAATATAAAAATCTTAAAATCTGCATAACCTTAATTAGAAAAATCAGTAATAAAAAAAATCTGTTATAAATGCATTTGTTGTTTGTTTTCCCCATTCTGTGAGCCCGGATTGCTCCATGTGGACAGGGATATCTTGATGTTCTCTTTTGCCAGTGTTAATGACCGTAATAAAGACAGATATCCGTCACTGAAGACAGCTGTCCATTACATGCAGAACTTGTCTGCGGCAAATCAGGGAGGCAGGTTGTCTTAAACAGCCACACAAAGGTCTGGAAACCTTTTTTTTAAAAGACATTACCAATTACCCTTTTAACCAAAAATCATCTCCGGTAGCAAGAGTTAGGGAGTTTTGTTTTGTCAACCCATTGCAGCCTACAGAACTTTGAACTGTTCAGTCAAAGGTAATAAAATCATTATATGATGACTATATCTTAAAAGAACATGGGTGTGGGAGTTAAAGAGTAAGTAGGGGGCATGTGAATTGAATGTAGAGCTCATAATAAGAAAGTGGTGGGAAGTTTGAAGTGAAGTAATGTTAAGCACTATTTACTAAACATTGAATTATAAATGAATTCCCTTCACCACTTATCCTAAAATGCATACATAGTGTTAGCTGTATGCTCCTTTTGTTTTCTTTTTGAATAGTGTAACAAAGCAAGGAAATTGTTCCCTTCATCCCTTTGAAGTAAAATGTGTTTACATTAGACAGAGATTTGTATTCAGTTGTTGCACACTTGATATTGTAAAAGTGTCAGAATTAGCATTTATGAACTGTGCACAATATAAAATGTAGATAAGTATCATAGTTTTCCCATTTTAGATTGCAATTTTTACACTCTTGCTGCCTTTATAGATTTTTTTTATTTGGCAAAATGAAAGTTGAATGGCAAAATGAGTCTGCCAAGCAATAAATGCTGAGGAATAATCAATTTTTATGTCATTTCATTTTCTAACCCACTTAATCCAGACCAGGGTCACGGGGGTGCTGGAGCATATCCCAGCTAGCATAGGGTGCAAGATGGGAACAAACCCTGGACAGGGTGCCAGTCCATTGCATCGCGAACACATGCACGTGCGCACACACACTCACTCTCACACACACACACACACACACACAGTATATATTCACAGACTAGAGCCAATTCAGTGTCACCAGTTCACTTATAAAGTCCATGTCTTTGGACAGTGGGATGAAACTGGAGCACCCATATGAAATCCATGCAGATATGGGAAGAACATACAAACTCCACACAGGGAGGACTCGGGATGCAAACCCTGGTTTCCTTACTGAAAGGTAGCAGCACTACTGCTGCCCATCCATTTTTATCCTTCTGTGTAATGTTTTATGATGTTATAGTTACACATGTGAGAGAATATTCCACAGATTTGTACGAGTCTGTGTTCAATTTTCTCAGTATAGACTAAATTTCCTAAGATGAGTGCAATTTAGCAATGTCTCTGTTTTATTATGCAGAATGTATTGTTCATATGCATTTTTGTAGATCATTCAGTGTATGTTTTATTGTTTGCCTCTTATGTTCATTACCATCAGTACATTTTTCCACTTCTTTCCAGTAGTCTCCTTTTGAATTCTTTTTTCAAACACTTTATTGTAGTGTTAATATTGTACACTTAAGTAAGGCTAAGTACATCAATTAATATTAATCATTTTCTGTGTTTCCTTCAAAGATGTGTGTTAGGTTACTTGGTGAAATATGAGTGTACCATGTCACACACAGGTATCCTATAAAGAAAAGTTCCTCACATTGCAACCAGTGATGCTGGAAAAGCTCTGGTTCCCTGTAATGCTGAACTAGATAAATGGGTTTTATAAGAGATAGGAAAATGATGGTCTGTTTTCGTTGATTTATGCAAAGGATCTATAAATTCTTAGAGATGAATGCTAGACTGTTTGATTACAGTGAATTTTGATGTGGTAAGTGCTTTTTGAATTTATCTGTTGTCGCAGTAGGGGGCAGTAGTGCTCCCTTGAACCCTCAGGTACCACGCCAAACACCTGGTAAAAGTGCCACAATAATTCCTTTTATTATAATAATTACGTGCACTAAGCACCCTCCACTCCACACTATTCATAAATCAATACTCAATAACCAATCAATAATCACAATCCTCCACTCCCAGACGCATTGCCCTCCTACCACCCAGCTCAGCTCGCCGTCTGGGAGTTCCCTCAGTCCTTTTATATTCCCTGACCCGGAAGTATTCCCAGTCCCCAGTCCATGTGATCTTGTATCACTTCCGGGTCAGGTAAAAAGTACTTTTCTTCATCCCGGAAGTCCGTCGCTCTTCCTATGACGAATTTCCGGGTCATAGTGTACAAATAAGTCTTTGGTCCTCCCTGCAGCTCCCTCTTGCGGCCCCTGTGGTATCCAGCAGGGCTGAGGATAAAAACTACATAGTCCATGACTCCCTGCTGGTCTTAGGGGCACCTCCATACTGCAGGGAGGGCTCCATCTGGCGGCTTGAGGGACTTGGCCGGGATAAACTGCCGGGCACAGTCCACACTGTATAAATTGGGGTGAACGTCACAGTGAGTGTGGTGTTTTATTTGTGTGCTGGTAGATCTTTTGTACATTAATGTAAGTGTGCACTAAGAGTCGAGTGGAGTTTTGGTTAACATGTGTAGGCTAATTTTGAGAGAAGTCCCCAGTTAAATATTTTTTTTTTTTTTTTAACTATAGAATTTTTTTTTTACATTTTTGTTGTTTAAATGAATTGGAGGTTAGGGTGAGATTACAACAATATTCATAAACATCAAATGCACATCAATATAAAGGGAAACAAGCCTCTTGATTGTGGGTGACAAATGATGCATGAGGGATTATATTTGCACTGGATTTCTGTTGTCTGTCTATCACAATATTTATTCATAAAACAGTTAACTGAAGTTGGTGGGAAGGAGAGACTTTTCGGGTAGTTTGAATCAAAACAAATCCCAGCCTGCATTTCTCTTTCCTTTTTCTAGACTTCTTTGCTGTTTAATTGTATTTTTCTATAGTATATGCTCTATGGCCTGGTCCTCATTTTGTTTTTTGTCCCTGGCTATATCTGATCACTTACAGGAAAACTGGCAATCTACAGCAGAAAATTCACAAATTAGTGACATTTGTTTGTCAATGCTTGTCTGTATTTCATGAATAGTATGAGTTCTGATACCCCTGCCTGCTTTCTGTCCTCGTGGCGGGATTTCAGGTTATTTAAATAAAAACGGTTCACGCCCACCCCTCCTCATTTAGGAGGATGGCATTACACCGATGCATCTCCAGGCATGGCGGCCTCTCATTCATCACACTTGGCTCGTCCCACTCCCCCACCTCACTTTGTATTGTCTCCATGGAAACTGATTCAAATCCAAACTGTTGTGGCGTGTGTGGAATGAGTGAGGCCAGTAATGCCAGCCTTGCTGCTATGGTGATGGTATAGTGGGACTGCTCTGAATGGAACCTTTTTTGAAAGTGGAGTTCAAATTTACTAGTGGCGCATAATCATGAGCCAATCAGTGTCTTGAACTGAAATTTGAAAATAAACAGAGTGCAAGATTCACAAGTTATATGTACCACTTGATACTTGCCCATTCATGTGTATCTGATTATGATACGTAATATGAAGTATGGGAAAGTATTACGTGTGACACATTGTACAAACAGATCATACAGCCTGACTGCAGGCCATATTATACTTGATTAGTCTTCATTTTCAACTCGATTGCAAGAGTATTTGGGACATAGTATTCTCAGTACTTTTTCCTTACAGGTTACTTAGAAGCTGGGTGATTTAGTCCCCCAACATTTGTGTTAATCAGGTAACATTGGAGATTTGATACAGTGCTACACAAGTATAGTGACAGGGGTGTTCCTCCTAAGTAGAGAAACATTTTTGAATTGATAATTCAGTTTTGTATTCGGTTGGTTACTACAGAAGCATTGTAGAATAGCTTAATGCAACATTTTTAAACAGTCTTAATCCAGTTCGGAGTTATGGCAGCATTGTGTACAACACAAGAACAAACCCTTGACAAGGTGCCCATGCATTGTGGGCCAACATTTGCATGTGGGTTAATTTAGAATTGCCAATTAACCAAACACATCCCTTCATTTGGGTGTTGGTTGAAATTCCACAAAGATATGGAGTGAATGCAGAAACTCCACACAGTGGTAGAGAGTGGGATTTCAGACCACTGCGTCCATGAGGCTGCCATGCAGAGCACTATTTGTTCTATAGAGTCATGATTCATATCAGTTTTACTATTGTGGTAGAAATGAGCAAAGATGGGCAGGAGCAACTTTAAATCATATACAGCAATCTTTCATATACTTCAATGTAGCCAAGGGACTCGACCATGGAACAAGTGATTAAACTGGGAAGTGCGCTGCCTTATATTACATTTCTTATTGCTTATGCAAAATAATCTCCTCCTTTTAGTCCTTCCCAAATTACCTAATGTCCAAGCCCACCATTATCTAATATCCAAGCCCATCATCTGACCTTATGTCCAGCATCTGACCAAAACTTGCTAACATTTCTCCTGACTTTGTACAATGCCTGAGATTTATTTATCGATCGATTCCCACCATTTAAAATAGAACCTGGAGGATGCACACATAAGATACTGGGACACTTAAATGAATAGTTGATTGTTGCTTAAGCGTCCTTCAAGGCTAAAGTTTTAACCACCTGCATTCCTAAAACTATGCTGCTTAGTTTTCTAATAGGACACACTATCCTTGGCTGTCATCACCTCATGCTACTGTCCTAGTGGCCTTGAGCTGATAAGCACAGGCAGTTTTCTAGCTATTTGGAAGAAATAAAAATAAGTTTTTTATATTTAACTCTAACATGACCTAAAGCTAGGTAATACAACACATTTTGCTTTAATGTGACTGAGAATGTATTGATCCATAAATTAAAATTTTCTATACAAGCAACTTGTCCAATACTAATACATTCTAATCATCACTACCAAAGGTTAATCAATTAGGCTAATTCCACATTATAAAAATCACAATACCTATATTTCGTCAAGATGTTTGCCTAAGGAATTGTATAATTTGTGCCTTCTCTGGATTTCTGTCATCTCTTTCTCCCAGGAGCAGCCTGTTTTGACATTGCATGCTGCTAACAATCAATCAGCCCATGCATTTATGGTAGACTGGTGGTAGAGGATTGATCCAAGCTGATTGTCCAGAACTTCCCTCACAGCACCTGATTTATGTGAGCATTCATTCTGTTCAGCAAAGACACACTTGGAGCAGTAACTGGGCAATACATCTTGGCACACGTATCAATGAAATATCAATTGTGCTTGTACAATCTTCAAGTGCAAGTCTTGTTCTTTTACAAGCTGCATCATGTGCAATAATTGAAAACTATTTTTTTCCTTATGAATGCTTGCTATATGGTGTAATATAACCACAGAATTGAAAAGAGTGCCAGTCCCAGGGAAAAAAAAATATTCAAATATTCCTTTGAGCTGACCCAAAGGAGGGAAACCCTCTCCTTCTCTAACCTATATCCTGAGCTGTCTTCACCAATGCTTTTCACTTCCACTATTTTTCACCAGATGTCCTTAAGGGATTATGCGTGTTATGTGAAGGGCAGTTCAAAGGGCAATCTTAACCAATGGAAAGAAATTAAACTATACTAAAATGTACCAAAGATGCTATTTACTGAACTAAAAACACACATGGGAGAGATGTTCAAAAGGTAAATGCAGATTAATAAATGAAATGGAACGGAAAACAAATCTTAGCTGCCCCACTGAACTTGACTATACAGACAGATAAATGGTTGGTTCATAGTACTTGTGGATTTATTGATCCCAAGGGGAAATTAATTTTCTCCAGCAGCAACACAGAACATAAAGTACACTTAGACATAATGCAGTAAAACAGTAAAAACTAAGAGTAAACCAATACATAATTGTAAGAACTAGAAGTGTACACAAAGAAAAGTTGTATTGAGATGGTCCATAATTTTGACTTGAAGTTTACCCATTTTATGCATCATTGAACATGAATTGATCTCTGTATGCGTCTGAGAGTCCAGATGTGAGTCTGTTAGCATGATAACTCATTTAAATTGAGCAATTAATTTTGGAAACTTGACAGTATAATTAATTTTGAAAAATGCTTGAAGAACATTGATTTTGAGCAAAATTACTCCCAATTTTATTGCACAAAGATGCCTTTGCCTTTTTTGTGCATATTAATGCCCCCAGCTCCAGCATAAAGGACAATACAAAATATTTATAGAATATTAGATTCTTCAATCTCATTCCACATTAGGACTGTCAGAATGAATATCACTGTTTGAGAGTGAATCTAATCTCTCGCTTTATATAAAAATCTTATTCAATGGCAGACAATGACATTCGATTGTAAAAGAACCTTGCCCTAATTCTGGCTTTGTGGTACTACAGAGACTTTATGCCACATACATCTGTGTTTTTACAGTTTGATTTTTCCGCTGTACTACTGTGCTGTTTGGTTTTTGGGTGTACTAACAACAGATTTTAAATAGGTCTTCAGTGCTATAGAAGTATTGTTATACTCCTGATCCTGTTCTGTTTCACTCTTGAACCTGAGATGACTAATTTGTTGTTGTTAAACTGTTACGCATTCATTGTAGCAAACCGACGCTTTTCATTAAATATAGTGGAAAATAACTTCCATATTTCTGATTTTCCTTTTATTATTGTAGCTGATTTAAAATTGCCATTTTAAACAGCTTTTTCAGTGTTAGGAAACATTGCTTAGTTACTACCAACCAACATGTTTTCTGAGGCTGTTGACTTGACACACAATTCCTAAAACAAAGGATACATGAAAAATTAACATTACAAGTGGTATATTATTGCTCAATCTGCAAATCTGTTTAGTTTAATCGTGTATGTTATTCTTTGACTAGTGATACCCTTTTTGAATTGGCAGTGTTTTTTTTTTTTTTTAATATTTAGTAGAAATTTTAATTTGCTTTTAATGAAAGTGTATGTCAATTAAAAATGTTATGAGGAAGGAATATTTAAAAGATAATTACAATATAACATTTAGGGCTTTCAATAACTCCTTTTGTATAATGCAAATAGCCTCATCGTGCCATGACTTGTATAAGATACTAGCAAAATACCCGTGCTTCGCAGAGTAGAAGTAGTGTGTTAAAGAAGTTATGAAAAAGAAAAGGAAACATTTTAAAAATAACGTAACATGATTGTCAATGTAATTGTTTTGTCACTGTTATGAGTGTTGCTGTCATATATATATATATATATATATATATATATATATATATATATATATATATATATATATATATATATATATATATATATATATATACACACACATATAAATACATATACACATACATATATACATATAAACATATCTACATATACACATCTACATATATCTATACTAATAAAAGGCAAAGCCCTCACTCACTCACTCACTCACTCACTCACTGACTCATCACTAATTCTCCAACTTCCCGTGTGGGTGGAAGTCTGAAATTTGGCAGGCTCATTCCTTACAGCTTCCTTACAAAAGTTGGGCAGGTTTCATTTCGAAATTTTACGCAGTAATGGTCATAACTGGAAGCTATTTTTCTCCATATACTGTAATGGAGTTGAGCTCGAAAGCCGTGGGGGACGGAGTTTCGTATGACATCATCACGCCTCCCACGTAATCACGTGAACTGACTGTCAACGCAGTATGTAGGAAACCAGGAAGAGCTCCAAAAAGTGCTGAAGAAAATATGCATTATGTAATTGAGAAGGCAGCAAAACAATAAGAAGCGAGCGAGTGACATATACAACCATATTCATGAGTGCTGCTACTTCGGAAACAAAGCACGGTGTAAACCTAAAGTTTAAATTGAGTTCATAGACACGCTGCCGCTGGCGTTTGTCATGCCCACGGGTAATGCGGGATACAAGTTTAATGAGAGGACGCAGGATATAAACGAGAGTTTTGATCACTTTGTAACTAAGTTAAAATTGCAGGTGAAGGGCTGTGCTTATACAAATTCCGAGAGACTGTGTTTGTGGGGGATTGACAGTTAAGGCGGGGGGGAGTCACGTCATCATCTCCCCTCCCATTCACCTCATTTCGCTCTGAGCTGAGCTCCGCAGCTAACGCAGTATTACGGAAGCGACTTTGTGACGCTGCCACCAAATACTCACAGAAAAATCCACAAGTTAATACACACACTGTCTCTACAGTTTCTCTACACTGAATCCTCCAGGCACTACTTACAAAAGGTTACATTGACAATCGTGTTACGTTATTTTTAAAATGTTTCCTTTTCTTAGCACAAGCACAGCTGAGAAGCTTCAATGCATGTGCTCCATAACGTTTTAAAAAAATTCCGCATTTAATCGATATAGATATATAGATATGACAACAACACTCATATCAATGACAAAACAATTACATTAACAATCATGTTACGTTATTTTTAAAATTTTTCCTTTTCTTTTTCATACCTTCTTTAACACACTACTTCTCTGCTGCGAAGCGCGGGTATTCTGCTAATATACATATATAGACAAGTGTGGAGAAACTCTAGAGACAGCGTATGTATTAACTTGTGGATTTTTCTGTGAATATTTGGTGCCAGCGTGACGAAGTTGCTTCTGCAAGACTGCGTTAACTGTGGAGTTCAACTCGGAGCATATTCTTTTCCTACCTTGTAAAATCGTGTAATGCGTTTTTTGAACAGGTTTGATGCATGGAAGTGATCACTCATACTGCGTTTAGTCAGTTCACGTGAGCTGCTCTCTTGTGTGATGTTGCGATGTCCACAGCTTTATTTAATGTTAGCTATGACCTGGCACTTAAAAGTTTCTTGCTACAGCAATTTTAACTCCATTACAAAGTGATCCAAAGTCTCGTTTATACCTTGTGTCTTCTCATTAAACTTGTATCTTGCGAATAAAGTATTAGTCGTTTTTCTTCAGCGCTCTTTGGGAGCTCTTCTTTCTTTTCTACGTACTGCGGTCACAGTCAGTTCACGTGATTATGTGGGAGGCGTGATAATGTAACACGCAGCTCCGCCCCCCACAGCCATCGAGCTAACGTCCATTACAGTATATGGAGAAAAATAGGTTCCAGTTATGACCATTATGTGTAGAATTTCGAAATGAAACTTGCCCAACTTTTGTAAGGAAGCTGTAAGGAATAAGCCTGCCAAATTTCAGCCTTCTACCTACACGGGAAGTTGGAGAATTAGTGATGAGTGAGTGAGTGAGTGAGTCAGTGAGGGCTTTACCTTTTATTAGTATAGATAATTGGGCACTGACTTCTTCTTTGGTCTTTGGTACCAGTGGAAAGGCACACAGCAGAAAGGAGGGCTGGATGAGGGTGCAGGGTGTGGTTGACTAATGTGTGCGTTTAGCATGTTTAAATAATCGTGAGTGATTTTATATGATTTTTATAAATACATTACAGGTTACATTATGGTTTTATGCCAAGGAAGAGCACCACAGATGCAATGTTTGCTCTGAGGATGTTGATGGAGAAGTATAGAGAAGGTCAGAAGGAGTTATTATGTCTTTGTGAACCTGGAGAAAGCATATGACATGGTGCCTTGAGAGGAGTTGTGGTATTGTATGAGGAAGTCGGGAGTGGCAGAGAAGTATGTAAGAGTTGTACAGGATATGTACGAGGGAAGTGTGACAGTGGTGAAGTCTGCGGTAGGAGTGACAGATGCATTCAATGTAGAGGTGAGATTACATCAGGGATCGGCTCTGAGCCCTTTCTTATTTGCAATGGTGAAAAACAGGTTGACAGATGACATTAGACTGGATTCCCCTTGGACTAAGATGTTTGCTGATGATATTGTGATTTGTAACGAGATTAGGGAGTAAGTTGAGGTGACCCTCGAGAGGTGGAGATATGCTATAGAGGGGAGAGGAATGAAGGTCAGAAGGAACAAGACAGAGTACATGTGTGTAAATGAGAGGGAGGTCAGTGGAATGGTGAGGATGCAGGGAGTAGAGTTGGTGCAGGTGGAGGAGGTTAAATACTTGGGATCAACAGTACAGAGTAATGGAGATTGTGGAAAAGAGGTGAAAAAGAGGGTGCAGGTAGGGTGGAATGGGTGGAGAAGAGTGTCAGGAGTAATTTGTGACAGATTGTTATCAGCAAGAGTGAAAGGGAAGGTCTACATGATTTTAGTGAGACCAGCATATGGGTTGGAGATGGTGGCACTGACCAGAAAGCAGGAGACAGAGCTGGAGGTGGCAGAGTTAAAGATGCTAAGATTTGCATTGGGTGTGACGAGGATGGACAGAATTAGAAATGAGTACCTTAGATGGTCAGCTCAAGTTGGGCGGTTGGGAGATAAAGTCAGAGGGGAGAGATTACAATGCTTTGCACATGTGCAGAGGAGAGATCAGGGTATATTGGAAAAGGCCTAATAGAACGTTTTATGGATGTGGTGAGAGAGGATATGCAGGTGATTGGGTGTAACAGAGCAAGATGCAGAGGACAGGAATATATGGGTAAAGATGATCCGCTGTGGCGACCCCTAACGGGAGCAGCCGAAAGAAGAAGATGATTACAAGCATGTGAAGTGTCAAATCTAGTGATTTTTCAGAAATCCCATGCACTTTGGTCTCAAAAAATTCCAGGTGCACCCATGTTATCCAGGAGACACCCTGTAAAGTTATTTTTTATATAAGATCAATACTTTCCAAGATACAACCAATTTTGTCAGGGGAGAGGGGTGTCACATTTGACACAGCTTAATTTTTTCATCAATTTCACAAGACCATATCTCAAGAACTAAACCACCTATCAGGCTCTGGTTTTGCATACTGGTACCTTTTTAGGTATAGTACGGAACAAAATGTTTGGTCCAGATGACACCACTTGGTAAGAGTAGAGACCTTCAAAAATGGAAAAAAATATTTTGCATCTTTGGTCTTGCCAAGTTTCGGCTGTCAGAAAGCATACTTCTAACTGATACAGCCTGCTGAAATATTTTCCATGTTTAGATGAGTATACGGGGTTTTTGAAAAGGTTATAAATGAAAAGATCTCTCAAATGTGAAATCCAGACAATTTTAAAAGTATTTTCCTGTATTCTACTTGGTCACTTCTTTCTTACTTTTCTTATGTGAATATTTCATTTTTGTTTTCCACTCTAAACATGGGTTAATTTCACCATTTGTCAGTAATAATAATCATCAAGTTCTTTATCACTAAATTGGGTACAAGACTAATGGAAAAAAATAAATCGCCAAAGCACATTAAGCACACCATTTGAACAACAGCTCCTTGATTTATTATTAAATACAATACTAGTTAACATCTTGGTATGGCAACAGCAGGTATGTGACCCAGTTCATTTCTGTTTCTAATTGAAGTGCAGAGTGTAGGGAATCTTTGTCTTTGAGATCATGATGGTACTGCCTCCAACTGACAGCTCTATTCAATTGACAGCTCTATTCCACATAATACACACTTCAGGTGAAAAGTTTGGGGACACCTTGAAATATTTGCATTTTTGGTAGAAATTGATACTTAGTTTAAGCATGATACCGTTAAATCGATTAAAAAAATGTAGCCAGAGCATCTCTATTACTGCTTCAAATAACTGATTTTAATTTAATTTATAATTTTTAATTCACATTTGGTTGCAAAGCCTCATTTTCAGCAAATATTCCTTCAGTGTTCTAATGGTATACTCCCTTAGCTTATCTTTATTTAGTCACGTGTTAATGCTGAAAGGTTATTAGAGGAACCTTTGTAATTGCATGAGCACTGCTGAAACCTTTTATTCTGTTTACTTCGGTTGCAGTGTATTGGTATTCCTAAAGTTCAGTTCTGAGTTCAGAAATGGCCTAAATGAAACAGCTTTCTCAACAAACATTTGTGTGTGTTGTTTTTTTTTTCTTCTTTCTTTTCAGAATAATTGTTATTCAATGTGACAGATTGTCAGGAAACTTGAAGATTTCATGCAAAGGCATCTATTTCAGTATTGAGAGAAGAGGGCAAACTGGATCTAACTAGGATAGAAAAAGAAGGCCCAGACTTTCTGGGATGATGGCTTTAGAGACAGAGTTTCAAAGAAAAAGCCATACGTGAAACTGGCAAATTAAAAGAATAGGTTGACATGGGCAAGAGCTGATGACTGGAAAAATGTATTATGGATGGCATCCTTGAGTCATATTTTGTCTGTTGCTGATGACATTGGTGTTTGGAGTGTATTTAGTGAAGAAGACAACTGAGGAGGATCTTTAAGGTGCTTTTTCCTCAAACTAAACTCTTGATGTCCTTTTCTTGTTGTGAAGTTGTCCATATGGGCCTTCTATTTCTATCCTGGTTAGGTCCAGTTTTCCCTATTCTCTCACAAAATAGTATACACTTTTGTATGAAATCTTTAATATTTTGTCAGTCTTTCAGATGGAATAACCTTCATTCTGCAAAAAACAGTAGATTGACATGTTTCTTGGGAAACCTGTTTTAATTTTGGTAATTTTTAAATCTAGAGTTGAATTTTAGGAAGGCCAGTACCTTGTAACATGAGTGAACAGAATAATTACTGTTGCATATGAGGTTTTGTAGCCATATGTGGAAAAAAAATCAAATTAGTCATTTCAAGCAGTAACAGCCATTGTAAATACTAGTAATTACTATATTTTAATTCATTTTAATAATATCTTGACAACAAAGGTATCGATTTGTGTGAAAAATATATAGCAGTTGAGTGTTGTACCGTGTTAGCCATAGATTGATACAGGAGAAAGGTTACACCTTGCCTGATGAAGGAGCCTTAGCTGCCTTGAAAGCTTGCATTTGTAATCTATTTAGTTAGCCAATAAAAGGTGTCATTTCACCCTGCTTTCTCCTGTGAAAAATATGAAAGTGTCTGGGTAACCTCAAAAATTTGACTGGTAGTGTAATATTGACCTGTGATATTTTAATGCTAAAAGATTTTTTACAGATACATGGCTAGGATGAGTAATGTTTCTAGAACATGCAATGGGTCATAGATGTGGCAAATATATGATGGCTAACTGGAAACTCCCTAAGAGATTTATTGCTTGTTTACTCAGTAGTTGTTGATTTCTTGTTCAAAGTTCACTGAAATAAAAGATAACTGTATCCAGAGAAACGGGCAAGATGAAGAAGAAGGTATCTGCTTTTTTTGTTTTCTTTTCTTTGTTTTCTTTTATTTATTTAGAGCCAGTCAGTGGCTATGAACAGATGTTACTTTAGTACCTGGTTAAACAAACAATACTTTTAAATCAGTCATAAATCTGATTAGACAATCAATTTTCACTTTTGTGTGGGAAAGCAAGCATACCCAAATAATTTCATATGTACATCAGAGCAAAATGTTTAAAGAAGTATATTTATAGGTTTTAGTAGATATCACTTTCTCTGTCCCAATGTAGACCAAAATGCAGTTTGAGGTTTTTTGGTCCGAGTATTAGTCTCAATGCCATAAGATGATTCACTGCTGATTTCAATGAAGGCTATAATTGTTATTTTGTGACTTGCCTGAATAGTAGTTGAGTGACCACTTTGACCTTGCGAGGGGTGTTCACCAGGTCACTTAGCAGTGGGGAAAGGGGTGTGAAAAAAAATCATGTTGCAATAACCGACCTTTGCTTGTGAGTACAAGCTCAACTTTAACTGACCTGTGACTTTTGCTTTTTTTAATGACCTCTTTTACCACAAGGTCACTCCTCCTGTGAAACTAGTCAAAGTTCAGAGATAGCACATTAAAGTGACAACAGAAGCAGTGCGGAGTATTGTCCTGGAACCTGAAGTGAAAAATGATCACACTCTAAGCAACTGTATGGACATATACTCAGAAGTCTTTTTGTTTACCGTTCATGGATATCACTGTGTTTCTTTGCGTTTTTTAGCCCATATTTCTCAAGTCTTTCAAGCATTTGTAAGTTTCAAAGGCTGAAATATTAGCATGGCTGTCTGTTGCTATGAATGATGAACTCCTATGAAGTTTTTTGGTAACTGGCTGTCAATCTTAAAGTGGTCCTCAAACTTTTGGAGGTTATTGTAAAATTGTCCCTATACCCTAAACCCCTATACCCCTTCAACTATAGGTCAGTATGTTATCAATTGCACCCATGTCTTTCTCACCAAAATCTCAATCAGTTTGTTATAAGGATTATTCCCAAATGTAAAATAACATCACTATGGTCTTATTGTTGTCATTGTCAGTCAAGTGCCAAATTTTATGATTCTTTTAAAAAGTATTCAGATACATATTTAACATCAGTAAAACACATTCCTCAGGATCACTCTGACTACAGCTCTTGTCCTTGGCTTTAACAAAATTATCAACACTAAATATTCAAGGAACAGAAACAATGTCCATAGAATGAAAGCAAATTACATTGTTTCTAATACAAGGCTAAAATGTGAAGCATACTTGTTTAAAAGCTGAAATTACTTCATATAAATTAAAAAAAAAAAAAGGATTGGTAATTTAGATCATATTGTTTATCCTGCTCCTGATCTGTGGGTGAGGCATAATTTTTATTTACCAGAATCCAACCACCCATTATCAAATCTGCTTTATCTAGTTTAGGTTCATGTGGGCTTGAAGAATCAAACATGGCTTGGCTGGAACGGACAGTGGATAGGGTGACAGCTCATTCAAACACACACTCACTCTTGCTCATATGGAGCCAGTCAAGAGTCTTCAATCAACACAACCTGCATGACTTTGGAATGCGGGAGGAAAGGCAGAGTAAACGGAAAGAAAAATAAGCAAGTACTAGCAGAATGTGCACTCACTACCCAGATAAATGATCTGGCCAGAGTCTTAACCCAGGAATATGCAGCAGTTTGAATTCAATAAAGTAGTTATTTTTTTTTATTTTAAGTAATCCTCACAGGATGATTTATTGAGTAAATAACTTTGCAATTCAGTGTTAAATATACTCACTGATGATGAAGTGAAATAAAGTGAACACAGAAAAACACAAATTAAAGTTACTAAGAATAGTATATTGTAAAAGATGTGCACACATTCATAGTTTAGGAGAAATAGATTTTTTGTGCAAAGCTGTCAAAGCTTAAAATAATAATAAATAATGTGGACAACATTATTAGGGTTGTGTTTAATGGGATTTTTTTTTTAAATAAATAAGACAATCCAAATCTCACAAAAAGACACTGAATGGTCCAGAAAGTTTCAGGGATACATCTGAATGAGCAGCACCAGAAATAATGGGGCTTGGGAATGGTCGGTGTGAGACACTGAGAATTTAGTGTCACAGTTTTACATGGAGTTAGCCTTATTAGTAACACTTTACAAGATTCAAAGTATATTCACATTTGGGTAGTGGTAAGCTTAGCAATGACTTAGATTCAAAGCTTTCATATTAAAATGAATTCTTCTTTATAAAATATTTAAATGAAGAAACTGTGGGAAACATGCATGTTCCTATAGTGACTACTAATGTGCTGCTTTCACAATGAACTACTCGTCACATTTTCAAGGAGAGTGAATAATGTTAGATTCTGCCTGTTTATATTTATTTATTTTAAAAAAATTATTCTTAAAATTTTCTCCCTATTAAAGGCAAGGCAAGATTTAAAACTCATATGAAGGCTAACTTTGGCTGGTCAGGAAGGAGACAAACACAGCTCCTTCAATCCATCCATCTATTTTTTTTAAAAACCTCTTCATCCTGATCAGGGTCACAGGGAAGCTGGAATCAATCACGTCAAGCATAGGGCACAAGACCTTTGCAGGGTGAACACACACACACGGACCAATTTAGCATCGCCAATCCACCTAACCTGCAGAGACGTTTTGATGTTTATATTTTGAGTGGTGTTGCTAAGATATGCATGTAAACCTAGCAGCTTTTAAATGACAAAAGCATCTCTTTAAAACACATCTCATCATAAAGCACCTTGGCGCTATTCAGGCTTTCTTCTCCTCTACTCTGTCTGCAGATGAACTGACCCTATCATAAATAAACCACATATGGCTTAGTTAGATGACAAGTTTTAATTTATCCTTGACTGTAACTATAGTACTTACTCTTTTTAACATTTTTAATTCCCCCTAATAACTCAGATGTGTTTTATTTATACTAATGTATATGAGTGACTTCTGGTTACTTTATTTCCATAACAACAAAAGCTGAATGTAATTTAGTAATGCTTCACATACAGAAAAACATCAATAAAAACATATACCAAAAAACAAAGGATTTATCAGACAACTGGTTTACTAGAGCAATTATTATTTGATGATTATGTGCAAGTTCAAGATGTTACGTTCATGCAGTTCATAAGTAAGGAGTAAATATTCTTATGAAATCTTATAGTTCTAATCTTGATCTAAACCAGACAGGAGAGTTAATTAATGGTATGTAGATTACAAGTCATATAAAATATTATTGACTTTAACTTTTAGCCTGGAATTGATGCCGAGAAAGCTTTCAACAGATCAAACTTTGGATAGTCCTACAGCAAATGGGTTTTGGTGAAACATTTATTAGCATGGTCCAAACCTTCTATTTCTCACTTATAGTAGGCATGCTTCTCAATTCTGAGACTCTTCCTTTGTCTGTGGCAAGACACTCTCTCCTTTGTCTTCCCTTTTGTTTGGTCTTTCTTTTGGTATTTGCAGTTCTCTCTTAAAGTGATATCACAGCTATTACAATATGCGATTTCCATCACTCTGTTTCTCTATAGGCAGACAATATTATTTAATTTTTACATTAGATATATCATCAGTCTTTCACCTGTTTAATAGATTTCAGCACAGTTTTAGTCTGCAAGATGAATTTGTGTAAATCTGCTTTACTGCCTCTTAATAATTTACAGTTAGGTCCATAAATATTTGGACAGAGACAACTTTTTTCTAATTTTGGTTCTGTACATTACCACATTGAATTTTAAATGAAACAACTCAGATACAGTTGAAGTGCCGACATTCAGCTTTAATTCAGTGGGTTAAACAAAAAGATTGCATAAAAATGT
The DNA here is from genome assembly GCF_016835505.1 of Polypterus senegalus. Lineage (NCBI taxonomy): Eukaryota > Metazoa > Chordata > Cladistia > Polypteriformes > Polypteridae > Polypterus > Polypterus senegalus. The sequence continues at coordinate 139,944,208 of NC_053164.1, forward strand.
GAGGCAACTAAAGCATTTTTTTAACATAATTCCTTCATTTCAGGGGCTCAAAAGTAATTGGACAATCGACTCAAAGGCTATTTCATGGGCAGGTGTGGGCAAGTCCATCGTTATTTCATTATCAATTAAGCAGATAAAAGGTCTGGAGTTGATTTGAGGTGTGGTGCTTGTATGTGGAAGATTTTGCTGTGAACAGACAACATGTGGTCAAAGGAGCTCTCCATGCAGGTGAAAGAAGCCATCCTTAAGCTGCGAAAAAAGAAAAAACCCATCCGAGAAATTGCTACAATATTAAGAGTGGCAAAATCTACAGTTTGGTACATCCTGAGAAAGAAAGCAAGCACTGGTGAACTCAGCAACGCAAAAAAACCTGAACGTCTACGGAAAACAACAGTGGTGGATGATTGTAGAATCATTTCCATGATGAAGAGAAACCGCTTCACAACAGCCAACCAAGTGAACAACACTCTCCAGAGGGTAGGTGTATCGATATCCAAGTCCACCATAAAGAGAAGACTGCATGAAAGTAAATACAGAGGGTGCACTGCAAGGTGCAAGCCACTCATAAGCCTCAAGAATAGAAAGTCTAGTTTGTACTTTGCTAAATAACATCTAATAAAGCCAGCACAGTTCTGGAAAAACATTCTTTGGACAGATGAAACCAAGATCAACCTCTACCAAAATGATGGCAAGAAAAAAGTATGAAGAAGGCGTGGAATAGCTCATTATCCAAAGCATACCACATTATCTGTAAAACACGGTGGAGGCAGTGTGATGGCTTGGGTGTGCATGGCTGCCAGTGGCACTGGGACACTAGTGTTTATTGATGATGTGACACAGGACAGAAGTAGCCGAATGAATTCTGAGGTGTTCAGAGACATACTGGCAGCTCAAATCCAGCTAAATGCAGTCAAATTGATTGGGTGGCGTTTCATGATACAGATGGACAATGACCTGAAACATACAGCTAAAGCAACCCAGGAGTTTATTAAAGCAAAGAAGTGGAAAATTCTTGAATGGCCAAGTCAGTCACCTGATCGTAACCCAATTGAGCATGCATTTCACTTGTTGAAGACTAAACTTCGGATAGAAAGGCCTACAAACAAACAGTAACTGAAAGCCGAAAGCCGCTGCAGTAAAGGCCTGGCAGAGCTTTAAAAAGGAGGAAACCCAGCATCTGGTGATGCCCATGAGTTCAAGACTTCAGGCTGTCATTGCCAGCAAAGGGTTTTCAACCAAGTATTAGAAATGAACATTTTATTTCCAGTTATTTAATTTGTCCAACTACTTTTGAGCCCCTGAAATGAAGGGATTGTGTTAAAAATACTTTAGTTGCCTCACATTTTTATGCAATCTTTTTGTTCAACCCACTGAATTAAAGCTGAAAGTCTGCACTTCAACTGCATCTGAGTTGTTTCATTTAAAATTCAATGTGGTAATGTACAGAACCAAAATTAGAAAAAGTCGTCTATGTCCAAATATTTATGGACCTAACTGTATGTAGGCCAATTGACCTTCCCTCTGACATTTGCATAGCCCTGCTATTTTGTTAACTAGGAGTTGCCATTTTCCTGAATTTAAATTTAATTGCATCCTACAGGATAGATACAGCCAGTCTCCCTTTTGAGACTATTTAGATTGTAATTAAAGGTAAATTATATAATTATTACTATGTTCTAAGGTGCTGAATAATAGCCATGTTCATTGTCAAATTATTACAGTTCAAAGGAAATATGAATATGAACATATATTTTATATTTTTATAATTTATAAAGGTAATAACAGGACCTGACACATCATCACTATGGCATCTAATAAGTGTCAGTGGAATGTGGTAAGAAACTCTGGGAGGACTTTCAAATTCTGATCTGAGGCATCCGTGCTCCTTATTGCATGTGACTTTCCCCTTGGGATTAATACAGTATCTCTCTATCTCTATCTCTCTGCATGCACTTTGTGTGTGTCCTGATAAGCTTGTACCTAGAGTACTTCTCTCATACAGGGAAACTTATTTTTTTCTGTAATGTCTTTAATGGAGTGGTGCAGAAACTGGTATCTAACACAGAAGAAGAAATCTGTAGTTTAGCCTAGCAAAGATTAATGAGCTGAACTGGCAGGTTTTTACTTCCATTATTCATGATCATGTAATTGAGGTAAAGGAACTTCATGATATTACAACACACAAATGAAGATAGAAGCCTGCTTCAACAACCAAGATTTAATATCAAGCACTAATTTATATTTTCTTTCAACATAATATTTGAAGTAAATGATCAATCTTTTATGAGAAGTATCACACAAAAGGGTTTTTTTCTGGAAAGGAAATCATAGGTAAGTTATACAATGTTTTGTGAGGTGAAGGGAAATTTGCTTTACAGCTGAGTGATCTCTGAAGATGCAATATTGAAAATTAAGATAATGGCTTACTATCAAGTTCATTGTTTGTTTGAATTATTTTTCAGTATGGTGTTACCTTTCACCTACAACACCTTTAGCTAATTTATGTTAGTGGTGACCTTTGCTAACTCAATAAAAATGTTTACTTACAATATTAGTACATTAGTGCTTTTCTCGTTTTTTCTTTTAGTATAGTCTGGATAAATATTTCTTCATAGTATCTGCAATGTGATAAATACAATTAAACTCTGCTTACCACTTTATTAGGGTACCTGTTTCCCCATACGGGAATGACAAAAAGTGCTAATTATGCCACACTTGGATTGCTATTTATTAGAAAAATCACAAAACTGTATTGTCTGAATATTTCTCTTTTTTTAACTTTTTCAGCTGTTCGTGCCTCGTAGGTTTATTCCAGCCATTTTCCCCAAATCCCTTATTTTGAACTTTGCCCTTAAGTGAAGTTAGTATTGCATAAAATGTTTTTTTTTTTTTTTTTTGCCGTGAACAATTTAACCAAGGTGGTGCCTTATCATAAATTATACTCAAGAACAGCAGCTTCAGTCTATTTGTTTTCTCACATGCACCAGTGTTTTGATAGAAACACAAGGAACTGATATTACTCTACATCCATTCCATCTGAGAACAACTCTATGTTGACATGTTTTATCTTTGGTCAGTATGATAAAATCTAGTCATACATTTTGCAGCCAGTATTAGATTTTATGAGTTATCTTTGCTGTCCAGTAGATTTTAATATACAGTATACTAACAAGAAGGGAGGCACTCGGGTGTTAAGAGGAGTTAGTGCTACTGTCTCACTGCTCCTGGAGGCTGGGCTTGAATCTCATCAATGCCACTGTTCCTGTGTAGTTTGCACATTGTCTCAGGATATGTGTAGGTTTTCTTGTACACTCCATAAATGTATGTGGTTGTTTGACTGGTAACTCTAAAGTGAGTGTGTGTTTGTGTGTACCCTACAGTGAACTGATGATGCCTTTTTCAGGGTTGCTTCCTGCTTTGTGCCCAATGCCATCTGAGTATGTTTCAGTTTGACACTCAGTAATGGAAGTAGTGGATTTACAAAGTGAAAGAATATATAAAAACAAACTTTGCTTTTTTTTTCCAGGAAAATTAATGATCAAATTCTGGTTTGAATTGTACATGCTTTATTAATACAGTTGATGAACTGGAGCTTATTAAAGAGCAGTGGCAGTATATGCAGCTTTCATTGTTTAGTGAATTTGTGAAGCAGAAAACAGGCACGGAGCTACAAAGGAGCTAGAGAGCAACAGAACTGAAGTTGGCATTTAGTAACTCAAGTTTGTGACTTAATAATGATAAAATATTGGCACACAAGAAGTCAAATTAGACCTATCTTTGCCTGTTTGATCATCTCTCTGTTTCAGAGGAGTTGCCAGAAAGCTATGGCATTCTTATACTGTAATATGAAACAAGGTGCTTTTTCTACTCGTGCGCTATTTTCTTTTCTCTGTGTTCGATTCCAAACTGTGTTTTAGAACCCGGTCCAAAACACTGATGGATAAACATTTAGGCGATATCCAAAACTTGTAGTAACTTAGACCTGGCAAGAAAGCTGATGTAAAGTATAATGCTGTATAGACATAATGAGAAGTTAAACAAAATTACACTTTTTTATTGGCTAACTAAAAAGATTACAGTATGCAAGCTTTCAAGGCAACTCAGGCCCCTTCTTCAGGCATGGTGTATAGACATAAAAAGTAGAAGAAAATCAAACATTATTTAGCAGTTTTGAAATATAGTTGGTAACTGATGAACTTAAGTTGGCAGTTTAGTCATAATTAATGTAAAAATTAAATTGGCAATAATTAGAATATATAAGCAAAATGGAACTTTTAGGTGTAACCTATACTGTGTGTGTGTCAGTATGTGTGTGTGTATGTACATATATATTGAGAAAGAGTGAGATTTCTCTGCTGTTCCTCATGCTTTGACTATTTCGTATATCCTGGCCATCTCAACACTGATACATTCTTCCCCTCGTGTTGAAGGTTGCCCAGCAATCCAAAGCTCCAGTCTTAATATGTGCATCACCACATCAGGTTCAGATCGTAGAGGATGAAATGCTTAAATTCTGGGCTTTTGTCTCAGTGCATGGCAGCCCCTTTGCCTCCTAACAGTTCACACTACTGTTAATTCATATAGTTTGGAGGAGAGAGGTGCCTGTGCCATTGTTAAGATAAGTAGTTAAACCAACATCCTGCTGCCATTCATACTGGGGGTGCATTTAGGAAGCTTGTTAAGGGGACTGTGCTATCTCTGCCTACCCAAAATTTTCATATTAATTCACAGTGTAAGCAATATGTAGTGGTAGTGGTAAATGAAGTAACTCCTGCCTGACTGCTCTCCACCCAAATGAAATAACTACAAGAAATGTTTGTGTCTAAGCTTGATAGTACAGACTTGTATGTGCTGTGATGAATCTTCATATTCTTTGGCCTTTTATGTGATTCAAATGTTTGTTGGCAACCCCAGCTATGTACTGTGCATATGTTGCTGGAGTATGAAAGTACAGTATAGTAAGGTAGAAGACATTAACTTGAGAAGAAATTTGGAGCAGTATTCACATGCCTGGTATAGTTCAGGTTAGGTTTTATGTACTTGCCAGGTGATTTTTCCAAAATATTCAAAACAGTAGCAAACAAAGCATCTGAGCCTTTATACTTGAGTTTTTCAGTTCTTATTGTCTGGAGACTTAAAAATATTGTTTAGGGCAACTTCTTCTCATTCTTAGAGTCAGATTCATAATATTGGTAAATTAAAGGTACCCAATTTGAATTTTAAATTAAAATAAAAAAAAATAGTTTGCACTGCCTTTGGAAGTAGGTAAATTGACTTTTATGTTTCCCATGACATAAGCATTATTTTGGAGATGAGGAGAGATTGCACATTCACAAATTGTTAATCAATTTTCCCTCTGTGGACACTGTCAATGACTTGATTTCTAAAATCTTGTACTGAACTCATCATGATACACAAACTAATGTAACTACAGAAAGTGAGGTGTTTCGGGCATGATTTGTTTTGCATTTGTGGTAGTAGCTCTGAGCTGTTAGTTAGGTTTTTACTGTTTCCATAACTATTGGTGGAGCAACAGTAATTACTGAGCCTGTAAAGAGAAGAAAATTATTATAGTGCTTCTAAGGTAGTCATGAAAGATTTCCTCAAAATTCCGAGGATGGTGTTGAAGCCTTCACTAATGGTTTTGGCTTAAAGATCATCACTTTGACTGCCTGGCCTTTCTTCTTTAGCCTGCTCCAGTTAGGGGTCGCCACAGCGGATCATCTTTTTCCATATCCTCATGTGCTGTCCTCTGCATCTTGCTCTATTACACCCACCACCCGCCTATCTTCTCTCGACACATCCATACAACTTCTCTAAGGCCATCTTCTTTTTCTCTTACCTGGCAGCCCCATCCTTAGCACTCTTTCTCTAATATATCCAGCATCTCTATTCTGTAGATGTCAAACCAATGCAATCTTGTCTCTCTGACTTTACCTCCAAACCAACCAATCTGAGCCGATCCTCTAATGTACTCATTTCTAATCCTGTCTGTCCTTGTCAAACCCAATGCAAATCTTAATCATCTTCATCTCTGCCCCCTCCAGCTCTGTCACCTGTTTTTTGGTCAGTGCCACCATCTCTAACCCATATAACATAGCTGATCTCATTACTGTCCTATAGACCTTCCCTTTCACTCTTGCTGATACCTATCTGTCATAAATCACTCCTGACACTCTTCTCTACCCACTCCACCCTGACTACACTTTTTTCTTCACCACTCTTCCACACTCTCCATTACTCTGTACTGTTGATCCCAGGTATTTAAACTTATCCACCTTTGCCAGTTCTATTCCCTGGATCCAAACCATTCCTCTGACCTTGCTCTCATTTACACACATGTATTCTCTCTTTTTCTTACTGACCTTCATTCCTCTCCTCTCTATGTTTCTACCTCTCCAATGTCTCCTTAACCTTTTCCTACTCTTGCTACAGATCATATTATCATCAGCAATCATCATAGTCTACAGGGACTCCTGTCAAATCTTGTCTGTCAACCTGTCCATCACCATTGCAGAAAAAAAGGGCTCAGAGACGATCCCTGATGTAATCCTACCTCCAACTTGAATGCATCTGTCACTTCTACAGCAGACCTCACCACTGTCCCACTTCCTTTGTATATATCCTGTAACATTCTTCCATACTTCTCTGCCACTCTCAACTTCCTCATACAATACCACAATCCCTCTCTATGCACCCTGTCATATGCTTTCTCCAGATCCTCAAAGACACCATGCAGCGTCTTCTGGCCTTCTCTATACAGCTCCATCAGCACCTTCAGAGCATACATCACATATGTGGTGCTCTTTCCTGGCATGAAACCATAGTGTTCTTGCTAATCATTACATCCCTTCTTCACCTAGCTTCCACTACTCTTTCTCATAACCTAATGCTGTGGCCCATTAATTTAATCCCTCTGTATTTACTACAGTTCTGCACATTCTTAAAAAGCGGTACCAGTACACTTTTCTCCTCTCCTCAGGCATCCTCTCACTTTCCAAGAATCCATTAAACAATCTGGTTAAAAATGACACTGCTATCTCTCCTAAACACTTCATGCTTCTACTGATATATCATCTGGACCAGCAGCCTTTTCATTCTTCATCCTCTTCCTCTTTGCTAATCTGTTATACACTTCCTGATTCACTATCTCCACATCATCCAACCTTCTCTCTCTCTCTCCTTCTCTTCATTTATCAGCCTCTAAAAATACTCTTTCCATCTACTCAACACCCTCTCCTTGTTTGTGAGTATGGTATGTTTCCATCTTTATCCTTTATCACTCTAGGCACATCTTTACCAGCTCAGTCCCTCTGTCTAGCCAGTAGGTACAGGTCCTTTTCTCCCTCCTTAGTGTCCAGCCTCTCGTACAACTCATCGTATGCCTTTTCGTTAGCCTTTGCCACCTTTTTCTTCACCTTACTCCTTATCTCCTTCTACTCCTCTCTACTTTCTGCATCTCTGACTGTCCCAATTCTTCTTTGCCAACGTCTTCCTCTGTATACTTTTATGTACTTTACCATTCTACCACCATGTTTCCTCGTCATCTTTCTTCTATTCAGAAGTCACACCAAGCACTCTTCTTGCTGTCACCCTTCTGCTGTAGTTGCCCAGCTGGCTGGTAACTCTTCCCTGCCACCCAGTGCCTGCCTACCTCCTCCCTGAAATCAGCCTTGCAATCTTCCTTTTTCGACTACCACAATTTGATCCTTGGCTCTGCTCTCACACTTCTCTTCTTGATCTCTGTCATCCTACAGAACATCATCCTATGCTGCCTAACTACGCTTTCCCCAGCCACCACTTTGCAGTCTTCAATCTCCTTCAGATTGACTCTTCTGTTTAGGATATAATCTACCTGTGTACATCTTCCTCCACTCTTGTACGTCACCCTGTCTTCCTCCCTCTTCTTAAAATACATATTCACCACCGAAGACAGAGAACATGATGGATCTTCTCTATCCATTGATGTAGGTTAATGGGTGTGGGCAATACATTGTTGGTGGCTTTGATGATGAAGCTTATTCGGCATCCTTGCAGATGAGCTTCTGATGCTGCAGATTTTCCCAGGTAGTCCAGTGGCCCTATTTGGACTTTGTGGCTGCCCTTGCATCTCCCTCTGCCTCCTCTTGCTGCTGGAACTCAGCAACTAACTTTCTTCTCTGGATAGATGTTCACTATGCCATTTGGGTTGACTCTTTTCTGTCCTCATTGTGTTGATCTGTCAGACCAATGTAAGAATTTGGTTTTCTTTTTCCAGTCTGCTTCTTCACCTTTTGAGTTTTCTTGGTAAACCAAACTTTACACTGTGGGATAGTTGCAGTGGTTTCCGTTGTTGTTGCACACTGTTTTGTTTTCACTACTGTTAGTTCCAATTCTTGCCAGAGATTTAGAGTTGCATTGTCCTCTTGCTATTTGACCATACCACTTTATACGAGTTTTGCAAAGTTCATCCATTGCTTCTTTTCCTTTGAGTTTTAGTTGATCTTTTTTATAGCCAAGCAGATCAAATGCACACAATGTGTGTTGTCTTCAAGCATGTAAACATTTTAATCGTGAGTATTTAGTGTGTAATAACACTGTTGCAGGTGCTTTGCAACTTTTTCATAGTTTGTTTTACTGTTTAAATTAGTGTAATTTGAGGTAATATTCAAAAGGTAATAGTTACAGAGATAAGCATTTTGTTACAATAAACATTTTTAATATGTTAAATTTTCTTTCTTACATCATCTGCCTTTCTTATCATTTGTGTCTCCTATGTTGTCTTTGTATTCTTTTGTGCTTTGGTTTTCCTACTTGCTTCAGTCATCTACCTTTCTTCACATTGACTATTTGACCCAAAGCTTCTTTGGTTTTCTTTTCCCTTCTGATTTTTTCTTGTGCATTTTTCAGGACTACATGCTTCAGATTATTCTTATTTACATTCTTTATATTCCTGTTATATCTTCATAGTTTTTTTCTTAAAGCTTTAGTAAACTTACCATACTGTATACCCTTCAGTTGTAATGTATTATATGTTATTTTTGCTTTCTCCTCTACATCATCTTCTGCTCTAACTTTACTTTCATTGAAATTATATTATAGTCTGTGTTGACATCTGCACCAGACAATGACCAGGCACTTTTCACATGCCTTTCTCGCACCATGGTGTAATTTGAAAGCTTCAGATATCACCTAGAGCCTTTCATGTATCCAGACCTTTCCTTTTTGTTGAAAACATGCATTAATCAGGTAGAGTTTATTTTTCCTACAGAACTCTACCAACATCTCTTCCTCTGTCATTTCTTTCTCCTAGGCCACATTTTTCTACTTTTCTAGAGTCTCTTCTTTATTCAATCACTGTGTTTAGGTTGTCCGTTACAATAACATACTGTTTTCCTTGTGTCATTACTTTCTCAAATTGTTCTTTAAAGCCGTCCAGTTCTTCATCCATTTTGGTCTATTGATGGCATATAATGTACTATTACCACCATGTCTATAAGCTTTGCCTGCAAGTGAACCATCAACCTCTCTTACACCTGTATTCCATCTTCATTAAATACTATTCTGCAGTTTTATCTAGTGTTAATATAACTCCCCTCTGGAAGTAATTTATAATCATCATTGAAATTTTTTCATTTCCTTTCCAACTTTCTTTTATCGTTTCTTGTATGTTCAATATATTGTTTCACCTTTCACATTTGATACTTTCCAACTTTGTAGATGGCTTATTATATTCCATGTACTAATCCTAAGCATTTCATTGTACGGATTTTGCATGTTCATAACCTGATACCTGTCCTATCAGACCCACCACCATGCAACATACAGGTCCTGTTTATGTTGTTCCAGGACATTTGAGTAAATCATTTCTTTGACTTGTGAGAATACTGTGGGTAGTTTCCTGTTGCCTTCCTCAGGCTGTTGTTCTTGAAACTTCATATCCACAGTATCTAAATATTTGGTGCTGCTTCATTTTGATAGCTTTTGTTATTAATGCCATAGGGCATTTAGCTACCCTTTGCACCAGAACATCTTGTTGGGGAGCTATATTAGAGGCTGATTATGTGACTGTACTGGGTTACATGTTATCAGTAGCAGATAGAAGATGAACCTGACCTGACCACAGAGTAAAAGGTTAAATCAGGGCCTGTCTATATCAGCCTGTACATGAGTAAACTAGTCATGCACAGTAAAATTCTATATTTGAAAAAAATCAAAGAAAAAATGCTCCTCAGTTCTGCCTTTGTTTTTGGTGTAGCCATGTCATTCTAAACTACACACGTGGATGATTTTAATTATAGGTACATAATAATGTATTCATCCTGCAGCTTTTGTAAACTTATTTTTGCAAGCCGGCTCTTAGATTTTTGATATACAGTGATATTTTACTGTGTAATCATTTATAATGAGTACAATGTTTATACATTTGAACTTCAGTCCTTCACACAGATTATGTTCTGAACAATAAGTGGACATTCTGTTTCATTGTTTTTTTCCTTTGTAGGTGAGAAGTTACAAGTTCCACGTCTTTCGGGAACTGAAACACTGTCGGTAGCTTACTTTTCACATTACTTTGCAATGAGCTCTAAAGTTCCACCTTGGGTTTGCTAGTTTCCACCTTAAGTGCTGGTTTGCAAAATCAAAGGAGCACAAGAAGTTAAAACATTCTCTAGTATAAAACCCATATTCAACAGAGGGTTTTTTTTAATAAACAAAGTGCTGCCGCTAGTTACTTTTTGGTGTAATAGCTGAAAAGGAGAGAGTGAATCTAAAAAGTGAAACATATGATAACTACTGTATGCCTATTTTTTTTAATCAGACCTTAAGTGCAATAACATTTTTTTCAAGTTTTCTCTATAGTGAAGTTTGTTTATACTGGAGTTGGCAATAAGAGAGTGTACGTTAATAGAAAGTCTCCATACACTTAAATCTTATGGTAATCTTATCATATGGTAATGGATGTTAGTGACCTCTGAATAAAGGGATTGTTATTTGTATGTTTGTAGATCCAGTCCTTTTTGTTTATGGCTGCTCCTTCATACTGAAGTTAGTCTTGCCCACATGCATTTGTCTGGACAGGTTCCAGTTTCGCACCTGGAGTCCCACCTGTAGTCACATGTTAATGAAGGGGTTGGACCACCTTCAGATTAAAGAGCTGCTGCAAAACCGAAACATGTCTAGACTGCTTTCGGCAAAAGCTTTCCTTAAAATGTGTGCCAGAGAAAATTTAACTGAATGATTTTTATTAAATAAACCTTGAATCAGTGTAATGCTTCAGCCTTTACACAGAAAAATGATCATTTGATTACTACTTTAAACTGCTTTATGTAATGAGTATCAGTGCTACCTAAAACCTTATGTATATGCATAATGATGTTTCATGGAGATCCCTTTTTTAACATATTCTTTGCCTGCTCTATCTTCATGTGTTACTGTTGGGTAGACTGCCCAGTGTCTATGCAAGGTTTTCCCCTGCATGTTTTGTGCTAAAGTGAACTGATGGTTAAAATAAGCTGCTGGAGTTGCTCCTAAATGCAGTGTCCAACATTTTATACATTTCCCTATTTTAGCTATTACTTTAAAGCTTTTAATAATAATTATTTCCAAAATATTAATTCATTAAATGACAAGTTTAGTCATTTAACTTTGTTTTATGCAAAGTTACTGTTTCATACTAATGGCTTACTTTAGTTTGCCCTGGAAATTTAAGTAAAATTTATGGGGGGGGAAAGCATATTCTCACTGACATACAATGGTGATCTTTGAGACACCAGAATAAATTTGTAAGAAAATTATATCCAGACTTATCCTTAAGGTTTCAGGTAACTCCTCATGCTACACCGTAATATGTTGGTTGTGTATTATAGGGTAAAAATTGTGTGAGGGATCATTTAATACTAGAATTAACAAAGCGTATGAGAAAAATCGTAAATCCGGCCCACTTTAAAACCACTCACACATCTCCATTCACCGTCTCTCGACTTGTAAATGTGTCGATAATCCCAAGCAGCCTGCTATACCATTCCCCCCACTGCTGGAGAAACTCCAAAAACCTCTCCCAACTGAAGCCTTGTTTATCAGGGAGTCAGGTACCTAGGCTAAAAAAATATATTGTTATTCGGAACACATGCATTTCACGTGTGTTTCGTGTCCACAAAGATCTGTGTAAGTGTAGGATGACAGAAATGTTGAACACATACCTAAAAGACAAAACTTTTTCTATGTTTTAGTACTAACGACAAAATGTAGACATGAACTGTATAATGTATGAACACTGAAGTCCAAATATCAAATAAGCACTTTCACAAAAGATACAAGTATGACCGAACAAATGCGCTTTTTTTCCCAAGACTATAACCGAAGAAAAAGAAATCAGGTTAGTGTTGCTTGTTTTCCTGACTTCTCAGGTAGTATACTGGTTAGAGCTGCTAACTCCAATTCAGAAGGTTCTGGGTTCGAGTCTTAACGTCTCCCAAAATAAACATTTTGAGTAGTGAGCTGTTCTTATTGTTAATATTATACAATAAAAGAATACATTTGATTTGAGTCTGTAACATACGTTGTAAATGTATGGTACTTGTAAAGGTTAGCGTTTTTTTTTTAATTCAGTTTTATTCTCTCAGTTGCGTTCACACTCGCCCTGATCTGACACTGCTGTTTTCAAATAAAGACGCGCTATAACAGAGGTGAACTCAGATCGGAGAAAGAGAACAGAAGCCCTCCCCGCAAGAAACGTCCACTCACATATAAGAACAACGCAGCTGCACCAGGCGTAAAGGCAAAAGATGGCACCGTTTGGATACAGGATGAAGTCCGCCGTCATCCTGCCAATTACCTGTCCTTCAAAGAAACAGCACGGCTTACAGAGTTCGCCAACGTATCGTGCAAACTCATGTTTGTGATTATGTTTTGTGATGGTCTGTACATAAGAAGCATTTATATGTTACTTATATAAAAGCCAGATCAAATATTACTTATCTTGATTTATTTACTTATCTTCCTACAGCATAAAGTCACAAGTATACTACAGAGCTTCCTCTGTTTGATCGTCAAGGGCATGCTCACAAATTACACGTGTGATGCCATGAAAAATACCTGCTGACACTTTAGTACGCAGGCAATGGTACAAGAATGCAGTTAGACTTTTTTTGGGTACATACACCATGCTAGTGTTTAGATCTGGATGGTGTAACTGAATAAAAAAACGCTAACTTTGACAAGCACTATTAATTTACAGCGGCTGTTACAGACGCAAATCAAATGTATGTTTTTATGGTATAATATTAACAATAATAGCAGCTCTCTACTCAAAACGGTAAACTTGAGAAGCTGCCAGCATCAAACCCAGAACCCCTTGATTGGGAGTCGGCAATTCTTAGCATTGCAATACGCAAGCTGTTGCATCAACCGCCTACTGTAACCTGCTTTCTTTTTTCTTCGGTTATATTCTTGAATAAAAGCGCACTTTTTTCATTATACTTGTACTTTTTGTGAAAGTGTTTATTTGATATTTGGACTTCAGGCTTCACACCTTATACATGTCGTAAAGACGGTCCTTGGGTGTGTGTGGGAACTGTTAACATTTGAATCTGATGATTGTATATAGCGCAGAACTGACGTCTCTGTACTATGTTGTCCTCTGCATCTACTGGAGTTTAAAAGAAATACCAACATGCAGCAACAAGATCAGAACAAAAAACCAAACGCGGTCACTAACTACAACCGCATGAAGGTATGCAAATGAATATAATGTTGCATTTATGCAACAACGTTTTCCGAAATGTACAGTACAGGTCATAAAATGAATTATTCCAAATGTCATGTATACCTAAGTCTCTCTTTTTTGTCAGTGCGGCTTTGACATCATGGATCAGAAGGTGCATTCAGCGTGAGCAGGAGCACTCAAGAATAAAACTGAATAAAAACAATTCACATCCACAGTCATGCACAACACTCACATCCACGTCCACAGTTTTCCCAGTCTCGTTTGCGCACAAGATCTGACATGGTTTTCAAATAAAGAGGGGGTGTAACAAAACAAGTTTGTTTGTTATACCACATCTTTATCTGAAAATGCCATCAGATCTGGGGGGTGTGTGGGAGCTTGAACGTGAGTGAGAGAATAAAACTGAAAAAAAAAACCTGCTAACTTTAACTATAAATTTACAGACGCAAATCAAATTTATGCTTTTGTTGCATGATATTAACAATCAGAGCAGCTCACTACTGAAAATGGTAAATTTGGGAAGCAGCTGATATTGAAACTACAACATCTTGATTGGAAGGCAGCAGTTCTTAGCATTGCGCCACACAAGCTGTCATATCAACTGCCTACTGTAACCTGCTTTCTTTTTCCTTCGGTTAATTTCTTGAATAAAAGTGTACTTGTTTTGTTTTACTTGCACCTTTTATGAAAGTGTTTATTTCATATTTGTATTTCAGGCTTCACACCTTATACATTTCATGTCTACATTTTTTCAATTATTAATAAAACAATGAAAAACATTTCAGTGTTAACTACGTTTTACATAGATTGTTGTTGACACGGAACACACATGAAATGTATGTAGTCCAAATAATGATGTACTGTTTTACCAATAAAGCTCCAGCACTTCACTCGAAGATAAACACTGAGCACTGACAAACTTCTTTGCGAAATGTACTGCAGCCGTGGGTGGGGGGATGGGATACCAGGCTGCTTGCTGCTTATCGACACATTTACAGGACAAAAGACACTGACGGAGAGGTGAGAATGGATTTAAGGTGGGCCGGATTTACTAGCTTTCTCGTAGGCTCTTGTAATTCAAGTGTTAAGTGTATTAAGGAAATGGGAAACAATATGGGAAGTTGTTGGCTAAATCTTTATCTTTATTACTGTTGTCTGTTTTAAAGGTATAAGTCCCATGTGGACATGATTGAGTCAGTTTAGCATAGTCAGCCTTAGGCTGACATCTCTGGTATGTGAGAGGTGTTTGTGGAAACTTGTGTGTAAACTAAGACTGTTCATAAACAGTCACAGAGCTGAACTTATCCCTGTATCAACATGCCACTCGGAACCATAGCATTCATATGAAATGCATTTTAGTTCACAATGTGAATACACACCCTTCATATTTCAACACCTGGTGGCAGTCTATTCCATTTATTTTGTATAATTCCTTGTTAAAGTGCACTCTGTGAGAAGTACTATAACAACTGAAGACTGATTTACATTTGAGCAGGTATCCTTTACACACCATGTGCAGCTTGTTTTGCACCTTGCCAGTCTAAAAGTTGGTCAATGTGGTATATAGAAGCTTTCCCATGGTCTGCTAACTAACATATATCTCTATGTAGGTTTTGATTCTTAATTGGTCATTTATGGTCTTGATACAGACAAATTATGTTATAGGGCCATTTAAATGTTTTAGAATTTACTTTCTGAAAAAGAAATTTGCACACTTCTTTTTCTAATATTTAAATTTTGTAAAATGAATTGATGTTATTTCATAGAATTGGTTTCAGATCAGAAAATCCATGAAGCATGTGTATTTGGTAGAAAATAAAAAATAGTAAATAAACATGAATATGACTATATACTGGACTGAGGTTACCTTCACTTCTCTTCTACTGCTGCTGCCAGATATGCTGTCAACTATGTGAATTTCCCCTTGGGATTAATAATCTATCTATCTCTATCTCTATCTCTCTATCTCTATCTCTCTCTATCTCTCTCTATCTCTATCTCTCTCTATCTCTATCTCTATCTCTATCGCTCTCTGTCTGGTACAGACAGTTGAGACTGCATTTGGAAAGTAGAATAAGCCACAAACATTGCTAAATATGGATATTTATGTACAATGTGTGAATAGATTAGATAGGCCTGTAGTAGCTGTTAAAGGGCAGCTTATTTGGATGCACATTCACGTCAATTTCCCTTGGGTCTGCTATGCTCTTCCATAAAGGAAATGAATTTGCTTTAAAGCTAACCAATTAATCACTTTTCCATTTACTCATTTGCTTGACTGCATTATTATAATCCAAGGATAGCATGAAAAAGTAATATATAGGCCTGCCCATCACCTAGTTAATGGAGAGTTTTAATTAATACATTTTGGAGTCTGACATTTATTAGGGAGTCCTAAGTATAATAAGCAATGAATGAAAGAGCCGTCCCAGTGAGAGTGTGAATGTAGCAAGAGTGTGAGCACTCTAGACGGTGACTGATTTTGCATTTAGTGTTATTGGTTTGTGCTCAGTAATTTATTTTTTAAATAGTATATTGTTATTTAAGTGCTTTCTGAAATTGAAGTGCTCACCGTGAAAGCTACAATTCAAAGACAAATTATGTTAAAAATGGGCAAAGAAATAAAATGCACTATATTTTACACAATAGCAGAAAATGTGGGACTGGCTGCTTACTCATACAGGGGGCTTACTGGAATAGCCATTTAACTTAACCTGAACATCTTTGGGAATGTGGGAGGAAAACTGGAGTACTAAGAGGGAAAAAGACATGCAAACATAGGAAGAATATGCCAACTCCACAGAATCATCATCTATACATGGTATTCAAGTCCAGGAACATTGATATATGAGATGGCTGTGCTACTCACCCAACCATCTCTAAAGAAATATAGTACAGTATAATACATAAATTAATTGATATTCTACATTCATCCATTCTACATTCTCCAGGCAGGGCAGACACAGTTTTTACTGTAGTGGTTGTTTTTTTCCAATCTGTTTTCAAAGTTTTCTTTCTACTTGCATCATAGTTCTGAGATAGTAAGCTTACAGTTGTGTCTTTTGTCCATTGCCTAGTTTATGCATATTGTGGATGATTATTTGCTTTTTTTCAAAATTCGAGGAATGTAGTGTTAATGTGATTATTGTATGTTTTTGTTTTCAATAACACTTTGTTTATACTGTTTTGCAAATTACACATGCGCTAGATGTGCGGTGAGGATTTCCAAGTATAAATTGCAATAAGATGGACAGTACTGTACAAAATTGTTGTTACATTAATGTGAGGCTGCAAAGATGCCATTATGTACTTTAGGAGATGTTGATGATATCTTAGAGCGTACAGTTTAAACTCCCAATAATAGACATATACACCATATTAAAATATAAAGATAGAAATACATTTTTCAGTATAGGAACAAGAGCATGGGTTGATTAATTAAATATTTCTGTTAATAATTTGTGCCTCTGTGCCTTCTTAGTTTGCTTAGATGTTCAAAATAACACCAAGAATATATTATGTCATTGTATTATTGGGCTGTAAAGAAGTTCAGACAAATACACAATGCTAATAGTTTTCTGCTTGTATGTAACCAAGCATATCTATTGAAAGGCTGTCGTCATTGGAGCCTTTTAGAAAGGAGAGAGTTTCGGTCATTATTAATTTGAAGGGTCATGGTTGTGTTGGCTATGATGTCATTTATTAGGTGGGTGTATGGATATAGTATTTTAACTTCAAATTAATTGTTGCCTTTCTTTTGCAGGGAGGGTGTTCCTTGAAGGTAGTGCATCTCTTCGTATAGAGGCGCTACGCTTAGAAGATGAAGGCTGGTTCGAGTGCCGAATTCTTTTTCTGGACAGAGAAATGGATGAATTCCAGAATGGCACCTGGACCTTCCTGTCCATCATAGGTATCTGCCACTACTTCTTCTTCTCTTATGTCCCTTGAGTTTTAAACCTTTATTAAAACATAAGATGTAGAGAAAGATTTTTTTGCACTATGATGTATTCTGTTTTGCTTTATAGGAGGTGTGGCTTTTTTTTTTTCTTCAATAATTTCAATACTTGTAAATTTTGTGTTCTGCTCTGTAACCTTGGCTTCAGGAATGTCTTGATTGGCAAAAGATTTTTAAGTAGTAATATAATATAATATTAAGGATGGGCATTATAGAAGTAGCTCTCACAGTACAGGATATGTATCTGAGGAATCTCAACATGTTTTTTTTGTATTTGTCCAGTAAGCTATAAGAGCTTACTGCATTGCTAACACTGTGTTACATTCTCAAGGCTCTCTCAGCTGTAAAGATGGATATCCAGCTTGATTTTGAATTAGTTCTCATTATACTATAAACTATTTATGTGACGGCTTGAATTTTCAAAGTAACTACATGGGTTTGCACTGACAGAATGAGAATTAAATTTAAAAAATCTGAAGTTCGAATACTACTGTGTATATTCTGATTTTTCCATGGCAGTTTACTGCCAGGAAAATGCTTAAAACAAAGAAAAAAAAACATCTACTGGGGAAAAAAAAACAAACAAGAGAGTACACAGCGAAATGTCTGTTTAGACATAGGAACTCTGTTCAGCATATATGCATCTTGTTTCCTTTGTTCATCACACACTTTCACCCTCTTGTGGACAGGGGACAACATTACGGCTGAGCAAGGATAACAGACGTTTTGTTGTTTTCTTTATATGAGAGAGAATGTAGAATTCCTATATAAATCATCTATGTATTTGCATGCATAATAGAGTAATCATATATGGCAAAACAAAAAAATATAATTCAGGCAAGTAATTAAATAATAATATCACGATTAAATTGGGAAACTTGCACAACTGTTAGTTTTATATTACTTTGATTCACTTTATTAGGTAATTTTCAGAAATGTTTAAATTAAGGTGTACTTAATAATAATAATAATAGTAAACTAAAAAAGGACTCATTTTTTCCTAACCGGCTGGTGTCAGGCTACATTAATCTGATTGCTTGAATTTGTATGCTCACTTGTTTGTATGCTAACATTTATTACAAATCTATCTTGTTTCCACCTCAACAATATTTTGTAACATTTAGTTGGTAATGAACCTTTTTAAACATTATTAAAATTATATCTTTCATTTCTGAATTTGGCACTGCTACAAATCCATCTGCCATTGACATTAACTGCCTTAGTGACTTATACACACACACAGAGCATTAATAAGGATTTTCTCATTACTCGTGAATCAGCCATATGAGGCCCAAGTCTTGTTTGTTTAATTTCATTTTGGGTGCTTCAATAAGAAATATTAAACCAGAGGAAAGACAGCAACATTATTCAGTGAATGCAGAATCTTGTTATTAGTGATAACTGTATTACTGTCCATGTCCTATTATTAGGGATAATGGCATTACATGTTCACAGCATATGGACAAGTTATTTGGATTTGTTGTTCAACAGAGAGCTATAAAGTGTAGGCTTCACTGATGACAGAAGTTATCTGATCCCCCATTCAAAACTAATTAATAAAGTGTATACATTTCACAGCAATGTTATTTGGCTTGTCTATCAGTTTGTAAATATTGTAACTTTCTTGCTTTTAAATATAAATCTCACATTGGGGTAATAGGACAAAAACATCATAGCAAATGCAGAATATCAAGTGGTACGGTGTCAAAGAACTAGCTGACATGTTATACACTTGGCAATCAAACAATTTTCTTCCTTTTGTCAGTGTTATGGCTCAGTCTATCAAGTTCCTCTTCCATGTTTCGCATTTCATAGTTGATCAAATAACCTAGCATAATTAAATATAAAGGTTAATTACATACTGTGGATTCAGAAAGTATTCAGACCCCATAACTTTATGCACATTTTACTGTAATGTAGATTTAAGTTCAGATGGATACATTTTCTTCTTTTGTCCATCACTCTGCTCTCAATACCTCATAATAATACAATGAAAACCTGTTTTTTTTAGAAAGGTTTGCATATTTATTAAAAATCAAAAACTAAACACTTATTGAGTGTTTATTGATACCCCTAGTTCAGTACTTTGTAGAAGCCCCTTTGGGAACAATTTATAGCTTAGAATCTTTTTGGCTAAGCTTTGCACACTTGGATTTGGGAAGCTTATCCAGTTGTTTTTGGCAGATCCTCTCACACTTAGTATGATTTTAATGGGAAGTGTCTGCAAGCTGTCTCTCCCCAGGTGTTTTATAGGATTTAAGTTGGGGCTTTGGATGAGTCACTGAGAAACTACCGGCGAGTTGACCCAAACCATTGGAGTATTGGCTGCATGCTTTGTGTCATTGCTGTGCTGAAAGGAGACCTGTCATGTACGCTCTGGAAGACATTTTCTTCAATGGCTACTCTGTTTTTGACTGCATTCATCGCTCCTTCATTTCTTGTCAATTTCCCTGTCCCTGTACTATAGAAATGGTATCAGGCATGTGATGAGCAGTGCTTGGACATATTGCTTTCAGACCAGAAAATCTCTTTCCACATCATTTCAAAGTCATTTCAATGCCTTTTTGCAAACTTTAAGCAAGCCCTCATATGGATTCTACTCAAGAGTGGTTTCCATCTAGCTACTGTACCATAAACGTCTGACTGATGGAGTGTTGATGAGATGGTTATCCTTCCAGCGGGTTCTCCCATTTTAGCAGAGCTCTTCTAAAGCTTTGCTAGTGTGATCATTGGGTTCTTGGTTGCCTCCCGACCAAGTTCCTTCTTGCCCTGTTACTCAGTTTGGCCAGATAGCCAACTCCACGAAGAGTAGTGGAGGTTCCAAACACGTTCAATTTCACAGTTATTGAAGCCACTGTGCTCCAGGGAATAATCAAAGCTTTAGAAATAGTTTATACTATTGCTCTGATCCATACCTCGCCATGATTTTGTCACAGAGGTTTACAGAGAGTTCCTAAGACTTTATGCTTTGGTTTTTGTCCTGACGTGCAGTGTGAATTGTGGTACTTTATATACACAGATGTGTGTCTTTCTAAACTATGTCCAGTCACTTTGGTTTGCTGCTGTTGGACTCCAATCAAGTTCTAGATACATCTCTAGGATAATTAAAACAAACAGAATTTACCTGACCATAATTTGGATTGTCACAGCAAAGGGTTTTGCATACTTATTTAAATAAGAGATTTCACATTTTGATTTATAATAAATTTGCAGACATTTCTGAAAGCATATTTTCACCTTGTCATTATGGGGTATTGAGTCAGCAGCCATACCACCTGTGGTTCAGATCAAGTAATCTACCTGAACCTATGCATGTCTGAGCCCGGCCAGTACTTAGATGGGAGAGTGTGTGAGAGAGAGAGAGAGGTCAGGAGCAGGCACTGAGACTGTCTACAAAAGCTTGAGCTGCTTTTGGAAGAGGTGACTGTGAGATCACTGGGGGCGCCTACCCTGTGGTCAGTGTGTAGATCCCAATGCCTCAGTGCACTAATGGAGACACTGTGCTGTAAAAATGGTGCTGTCCTTTGAATAATACATAAATTTGAGTTAATGACTATCTGTGGTCATTAAAGATTCCTGGATAACTTTTGGAAAAGTGCAGGGTATATTTCAGTGTCCTCTCTAAATTGTCCACTATGGGCGCATTCATTCTAGCCTGCTTAATCATCCTCTATCTCTAAGTGAGTATTTCTCTCACCCCTGTTAGCATACTGAGGCAATAATGGCTGTGTTGCCTTGTCCAGGTGGATGCTACACATTAGTAATTGTAGTGGTTCCCTCTGTCTATGTAAAGTGCTTTGAGATGTGAGCAAGCACTCTATAAATGTAATATTTTGTTATTATTACTATCCATCCATCCATTCTCTTCCGCTTATCCTGGGTTGGGTCGCGGGGACAGCTGCTTGAGCAGAGAGGCCCAGACTTCCCTCTCCCCGGCCACTTCTTCCAGCTCTTCTGAGAGAATTCCAAGGTGCTCCCAGCATCCCTTCAGCGTGTCCTGGGTCTTCCCCGGGGCCTTCTTCCGGTTGGACGTGCCCGGAACACCTCACCAGGGAGGCATCCAGGAGGCATCCTGATCAGATGCCCGAACCGCCTCATCTGACTTCTCTCGATGGGAGGAGTAGCGGCTCTACTCTGAGCCCCTCCCGGATGACTGAGCCTTCTCACCCTATCTTTAAGGGGAAGCCCAGACACCCTGGAGGAAACTCATTTCAGCCGCTTGTATTCGCAATCTCGTTCTTTCGGTCACTACCCATAGCTCATGACCATAGGTGAGGGTAGGAACATAGATCGACTGGTAAATTGAGAGCTTTGCCTTACGGCTCAGCTCCTTTTTTACCACGACAGACCGATGCAGAGCCCGCATCACTGTGGATACCGCACCGATCTCGCGGTCCATTCTTCCCTCACTCGTGAACAAGACCCCGAGATACTTGAACTCCTCCGCTTGGGGCAGGATCTCTCCCCCAACCCTGAGAGGGCACTCCACCCTTTTCCAGCTGAGGACCATGGTCTCGGATTTGGAGGTGCTGATTCTCATCCCAGCCGCTTCACACTCAGCTGCGAACCAATCCAGAGAGAGCTGAAGATCACGGCCTGATGAAGCAAACAGGACAACATCATCTGCAAAAAGCAGTGACCCAATCCTGAGTCCACCAAACCAGACCCCTTCAACACCCTAACTGCGCCTTAAAAATTCTGTCCATAAAAGTTATGAACAGAATCGGTGACAAAGGGCAGCCCTGGCGGAGTCCAACTCTCACTGGAAATGTGCTCGACTTACTATTTTAGTTATTATTACTATTACTGTTATTATTATTAGATGGGCTAAATGGCAAAAATATTCATTTAAAATTAATTCTGTAGCACAATAAAGTGCACAGAAAGTGGAGTCTGAATACTTTCTGAATCCACTGTACATGTTAGGAATGAGATTGCTGGTTTATGTAACATAATAAGCTGTTCTAGGGATGATTTCTCCAGAATGTAATGTTAGGCTTCTTGGTTGACACACCTATCTGCTAGTTGCATCCTTTAGGTCCCTGAACTACTGCCTGCTCAACTTAAGTACTAATCTGTATAGCTGTACTTGTGCTGATCACACATCCTCACACAATCCTCTCCATTAGGTTAGTTAATGTTAGGTTGTTTGCATTGAGAGCTGAACAAATACATGTGTGCATTTGTTTTCATAGCTGTGAGATGTTGAGAGCTTAGAAGAGTAGTGTTTGTTTATGTATGCAATGAGGAAGCAAAACTGAAAATTTAAAGACTTATGGAAAGGGATTTACACAGAAAATAGATTGAAATACAATTTATCTGTCTCTTCTTAGTATAGTAGAATCTTTATTTACCCTATGCTGCAGGGTTTAATATTAAATCTAAATAAAGTGCCAGGGTAGAGTTGGAACTTAAGGAATATTTGTCAGTTCTTGCATGACATCATGTGCATTACGTGATGCAGTGCCTTCAGCATCAGATTTGCTCAGGAGTGGAAACAAAGGAGCGTCATGTGACTAATGCATTTGCGTCTCAGGTACACAGAACTTTGATCAGGCTATATTCAGTAAATAAATAGCCTTTTAATCCTGCAGATATAACAAAAGGTGTACATGGTGGTTACAGGTAACTGTTCAGGATCCTTGCAATAAAATGTGAGTTATTTCAAAAGTAGTGTCTTTGGAAATGGTAGAATAAGGCAACTAGAACCGAATAAAGACTGTGTGGGTAAATGTATTTGGGCCTGATATACGAATAAAGACTGTGTGGGTAAATGTATTTGGGCCTAAAAACAGCCAGTTAATAATATTTGTTCTTTAAATCCTTTTTATCATTTTCCTTCATGTAATTTTAGTATAATAACATGAAAGAAAATTTAATAGGCAGTGTAGAGAAATTAAATGCTATTGCATGGTACCTCAGTGCCCTTTGAGGCAAACTTATGTCTTCTGACAACTTTATACTATGTCTCTTATTGTTGTGCACTCACACAGTATTCAATAATCAGTAGGGTGCCTACAGTGTTGGTAGATATTATTAATGTGTAAGAGTACAAGTATATTTAAATATTTAGTCAGGTATGGAATAATCAAAAGTGAAAAATTAGTCCTTTCCTATACTTTTATTTTAGATAAACTATAAAAGCACTGAAATATGTCTAGTTACATCACAGGTAGGCTGGTGATTAAGTAATTGCTGTGTTAGCACACTATAATAAGATTATCCAGTGTGTTGCCAGAGGCAGTGTTCCTTGGTTTAACTGTGTAGGTAAGTCTCCTCCACCTGGCTCTGACTGGACTGTCCTATCCTTTTTTAAAAGATCAGATTAGGCTGTCAAGTAAAAAATCTGTACAAGTCAGAGCAAAATGAGTCACACTTTATAAGATTTGGGGAGATTGTATATGGTGATTATCTGCAGTTATTTGTGGAATAATTGTGGAATGATTTGGTCTTTCTGTTCAGAACATGATGTCTGTGTTGACATTTCATTATACTTTATGTAGAGAGTCCATACTGTCCTTTATGTTCAATATTCTTGATGCAGGACATTGTAAGTCTGTTTAAAGTCACTAAAGCTACCACATGATAACAGAAGTAAATGCTAACACAGACGTAAGTATAAATTTTACTGTTGCCACAACTATTTCTCCATAAACTCGCATGTGCCAAACCTTGAAAGAGATTCACTAAATATGATACTGACAATGTTAACATTTAGGTTTTGGATGTCTTGTCTGGCAGTTTGTGCCATCGCCGGAAAAGGCTATAATGTTTAAGATCTCTGACTGGTCCATTTTTCTTGAGCTCCTCCTGTGTTCGTCAAGACTCCACCCACAAAAGTAGAAGTTCTGGAAGGTGCCTTTCTATCCTTGACTTGTGCTGCAGAAGGCAATCCTCGACCTGTCATATCATGGAGCAAGGAAAACCGCGCATTAGAGAAGAGCGACAGACAAGAGGTGAGAGCATACTTCGCATACTTATAATTTGCACTTACTTCTGATAATTTTGCAGATCCTTGCCATTTGTACCAGACAAAAGCAGAGAAGATAGTTTATTATGTATTGAGAAATGGCTTCAGATGCTAGAACACTTTCATTATAGTTATTATGAAATTGCTCTTTTCGTTTTGTTAATATTTACTAGTACTAAATTGCTAAGAAATGTGTTATCACACTGAATTCGTCACAAGAGCACCTTTAGTGAAGCCTGCACATGCAGTGACCTTGTATCTCCTATGTGCCAAAGAACACTAGTAAAACTGAATACCAGACTTAACCCTGCTTGGGTGAAAGGTTTAAAAAATGGCATATTGAAAGTTAACAGCATAAATATTTAATGTGAAGATGTATCATTTTTTTTTCTCCTGTAATGTATGGTCTCGTTCTTACTTAAAAGAAAATTATTTTAATGTTCATTTTGAAATTGGAATGCCATGGTTCTCCCACCAGTTTATGGCGTTTTAAGGAAAGAAGTTCAGAAAATGTTAATTTTCTATATTTGGTTTGCTTCTGTATTCAATTTTTACCAATCTCGAAATACTTGGAAAATGTGTGGCCAACTGTAACTTCAGTCCATTTTTTCTGAAAATGGCAGTTTAATGGTAGAACCTTCTGAGTGCACGGTTGTATGGAGGCTGCAATTTTGGGGATTGGGATGGTAATGCAGGTTGAAAAAATGTGAAAGAGTGATGGAGATTTCAGCACAACTTTATAAGAAGCACAACATGAAAGAATGAAAAGGAATTACTGATTTTGTAATTTTTCCTTCTACCTTCAAAGATGTGCATTTCTAACCTGACTGGATACAGTATAGGTGTGTGAGTAAGTGTAACCTTTTATAGACTTAGTCCAGATATCCAGATATGGCCAGTCCTACGTTTCTTCTTACACAGTACACAGTGCTTTTAGGATCATGTCCAGGCTTCATGGACTTTATACAAACAAATCGGTTTTAAAAAAAAAAATTCTTAAATGGTTAAAAAAAGAATGCTGTTTTCAGTCTTGTTTTAATGTGTAATTTCCTTTGTACATCTTTAATTGCATGCATTGTGGGATACTCCATGCAAAACAAAATACATGTACATGTTTACTTATGAATGAGATATATATTTATTGAGTTATAATACATGCCCATAATATTAGACACACCTACTTAATAGCAAGGTAGTCTCCTCTTTTTCCTTAGTACAGCATGAATTTGTCAATTTGATGACTCAGTACCATGCCCCAAATATGGAATTGGGTTACTGGCAGATGTCAACCACAGTATGCCTTATAGTTAATTAGTTGATGGGGGGCCCTGTTCCAAATAGCTTATTTTATTTCATCTTGCAAAATGGACTAAGATCTGGACTAACAAACAAACCTAGTTCCATTACAGTAATTCAAGCACTCTCATAGCTAAGCTTGAGAAATTCTGCTTAAATACCTCATTTGCTACCATTAACATATTTGTCTAATTCGTGACCCTGTAGTTAGGATATAGTGGGTTGGATAATGGATGGATGGATGAAAATTGCAGTATGTTCGTGTGTGTGAAGGTACAAAGTGTGTGGCGCAAAAAGACATCACTCCCAACAGACAAAATTGTTGACAAATGGCAAAAGGAATCGATTGATACACAATATAGATTTCTGGCTGTATTATGGTCATCTGGTTAGTGTAAATCATAGAAAGTACGGTGCTTCAGATCAAGCATTTATTTATTTTCCTAATTCCCCAGTTTTGGTGTTAAATGAATCCATGTCACCCTGCACCGTCTTGTTTTTGCTCACTGAACTGTAGCTTGGCTAGGTCATTGGCTGCAGTAACCTATCACGCACAAGGCTTGGAATGTTCATCTATTAGTGGGATGACAATAGCTTATCTTTTACTTTGCCCAGGTTGTATTAGCCTTAGGAATACTTTAAATATGACTAGCAAACTTAGTTTGATGTTTCAGTAAAATCAATCCAGCAGAATTAGTTTGTTCAAATAGTGAATCAAGTACTTGAGAATACCATTAGTATTTAAGGAGTATTGTATTTAAGACTGATGCCAGAAAGCACTTCTTAAAGGCATCAAGATATGGAGCAAACTCCCAAATGGTGCAGCTGAAGTTGAAATGTTGTCAACTTTTTTAAATTATCTGAATGAGATATTGAGACCACTTGCTGCAGCTATTAGCTAAATAAATGAGCGTGATTGAATGAATGGTCTCCTCTTGTTTGTCAAAACTCCTATTTTATTGTTGTTATTGAAGACTATGGATGCATGAAATACACTGAAATGTACATTTAGATATTTAGATTTTTTTTAACATTTATGTTGTTCTTTTCATGTTTTTTTTAGGTTTACAATGGAACTGTATCCTTGTATTCTGTAAAAAGAAGCACTGCTGGAGCATATAAGTGCCAAGCATCCAATGAAGCTGGAAACATAACACACTCTACTGAGCTACTGGTACAAGGTGAATATGTGTGCCACTTTGTGTGTGTGTGTGTGTGTGTGTGTTGTGTGGTGTGTCCGTGTGCATGTGCGCATGCTTGAATCTAAGAGAGTGTGTTCTCCTTTATGTCCCTCAGACTCCTCTCCTTCTTTCTCTCTCTTTTTCTTTCTCTCTGCTGTATTCATATATAATTGTTTAGCATTTTCTTAAGATTTTACTCTTAAGAACTTAAAATAAACAGACAACTACAACCTATGCTTCTAAGGTGATGACGAGGTACTAGCTTTTACATACATACTTTATGGCTACCTAAGAAGAGTCTTTGACACTGTTGATTACTTACTGTGAATCTTAACTTTTTTTTAAGAATTTGATTGTTTGCTCTGTGTGTTTCTATAAGGTGTAGTGTGTGTTAACTGTTTAATTAGGCTCACATTTTAAGAGAATATTTTTCACAGAGAAAATCCTTATGAATTAAATTTTGAGGAAATGATTCCCCCTTTCAAATTTTTTTTGGTCAAATCTTTACAGACACATTTAATCATATAAACATGCTTTTATCTACTTTTTTGCTGTGAAATTTGTGGACTCAGTGTTTCTAATAAAAATGAAATGAGGCAGAGTAGGATAAAAACCAGATTTGAGTTGCACTTTAAACGAAGATTCCCTGTTTGTGTAAGTAATTTAAATTCTACATCTTTTAATGCAGAACATCAAGCCAGCTGTGTATTATCAGCAGAACTTTTTGCAGTTACTATTGTACCTCTAGCCATCTGCCTACGCAAGCAACCAGAGGTTAAGCGAATTACACTGGTACCTCGGTATATGTCCTTAATCCGTTCCAGGTCTTTGGACTTATACCAAACAGGACATATACCAAACTAATTTTTCCCATAAGAAATAATGGGAAAATGATTAATCCGTTCCCATGAAAAAAAATCCTATTGTTATTGGCATATTATACATTGATGGGGTTGTATAAAATAATGTAAACACTGCTTAATACTAATATACATAAATACAAAGGCAATTAGATGAAATAAATGAAAATTTTACCTCACTTTACTTTTTAATAACCTCAGTTTTTCACAATCGTAGATACCGTTGTTCTTGGCAAACGGTATGCAACAGTCATGTCCCGGATACGCATGCCACCTTCATACTTTTCAACAGTCAATTCAAATTTACATGAAAAACACAAAATCACGTTGTGACGATGCAGGTTTGCTGTATGCTCCCATTTGCTGCCGGGGAGCCCTTGAATCCTACACCGTCGGTAATGTGCCTCACTGCTAAGCTCATCGGTAACAACAAAGCAAGGGGATTGTGAAAAAGTGCAAAGTGCTTTTATTAAAACAATCAACAAAACAAGGTGTTTAAATTAAAGTGCCGTCTCCAAAGTTCCAATAGATAATCTATAAAATCAGAAGTAAAACGTGGAAGTTAAAAACAATAGAAAAAAGTCTTCTTAAAAACAACGAGGATAAAATACAGCAGGAAGCATTCCATAAAAAAAAAACAAGAAGCCCGGTGCCTTTTTACCTGGCGGCCCCCCTGCTTTCCAACAGGGGAGTCGCCCTCCTGCAGCAGACCTTAACTTTGCCTACTTCAGCTACTTCATGCATGCTCACTCTCTCTCTCGCTCTTTCTTTCTCTACCTCCTGTCCGTTCTTTCTTTTTCCTCCCCTTCTAGCTGACTCGCGCTTTTGTTTATCAAGATAAGCAGCCCCAGGAACAATCACGAATGCGGATGGTCTCTCACCTGTGCACTTTGGTGAGAAGCGCCCACATCGCTAATCGTCCTGACAAACTTCAGCCACATAACCACTACGCCCCCTCACCAAGCTGCAAGCGCGGTGATTATTTATTTTAAAGCTGGACTTTGACAGGAGCTGTGGACCCGCTATATCACACACGTGGAAGTTCACAGAGAGTTATAGCGTGGGTTGTTCACTGAATGCTGGCAACCGACGCACTAACGCTCGTGGGCAGTTGTGGCTTTGTCTCGAGAGAGGTAAACAAGGGTAGCGCGCGAGTCGTATTCCAAACAAAGGTCGTATACCAAGCTAAATTTTTCGTGTCCAAACAGGACGTATACCAAGTTGGACTTTCAAAGCAGACGTATACCGAGGTACCACTGTTTATGAGAAAGACGTGAACAAATGTATCTTTATACACTGATGCTATAGTGCTCTGTATTACTGACATTCCAGTGAACAGTCCAGCACTATTGATTAAATTGAATCCCTTTCATCTGATTATCTCAGCACAGTTAAAAAAAAAAAATCTTAAGAGTTTATTCAAATTCACTATTCAGTGAAAGAAAGACATGTTAAATGGTTATTCTTCCAGTATCAGGGAAAGTTAATATTTGTAAAAAGAATATGCTTCCTGTGTTTCCAAATCTTTTTATTTTTTCTTTCCTAGAGCATCCTTGTATACGTGAAGAATTCCTTAGCCAGATCTCATATAAAAAAGACAATTTTGCAGAGGCCTAAAATAGAAGATGTATGATATTGCCTAATTTTCAGTTTTTACTGCCAGTATTTGACTATACGTACTTTGAGAAAACAAAAGGAAAAAGAAAGGAACAAAACAGTTCCTACTTGATTTGGCATGGACAATAATTTTTGTTCAAATTGGTCACCATGTGCCTTGTTCTGTGTATCAGTCCTTACTAATTATCATTATTTTATAAGCAAGCAGTTGTTTTCAGTATTCACTTGAAAATGTTGTGACCATCTACAAAAAATTATTAAACCTGATTTCTGTTGTCATCACTGAAACTTACTTGGTATTCTAAACCTCCATATTGGCTATACAGTAGGTCTGCATCATTTGAACAAGTATTGTATATGTCAAATAAAGACTTTTGGCAACACATAACTTAGGAACTTTGTTAAAAGAAATATACCCAGTCTTTCTAATCTGTTATCAATATCCATGGTTAAAATTATACTGTCTGGTGTTGTTGAAGATATTGGCAGTATTTTCTGAGTTAGTGAAGGGTTGCCTTAGTTTGCAGCTACAAAAGGGAAAAAAAGGACAAAGATTATTAAAATACTGTTCTGAAAAGTAAAGAGAAGGTTAGAGACAATATTTTCAGCTGTATAGTTTTCATCAGGTGCATTTCCAGAGTTTTCAAAGTTTCCTTAAGTGTACCACACGATGATCTAAGGCTAAACTGGGAACTCGATCTTTTTACTTAGAATAATGGATAATAAATGAAAATAAGTCATCAAAAACAAATTCAATCTTTCAGTTTGTACAAAACATTGTATAATTTGATGTAAAAAACATTAGATATCACATATATTTATCTTGATCAAGGTTTTCTAAAATATTTCCAGGACAAGGTACAATTTGTAAATTATATTATGAAGTGCTTGTATTTGGAATGCCCCATGGTCAAATCATATTTGGAAAATGATTTTTACTTGTTTGTCATATATTTTTAGATTTGAAATTACTTCAAGCCCTGTTATGAGATTTTCCAAGTGTGCACTGGATGGATGCATAACATTTAGTCATCTAAATCTTATTTTGATATCTTACACTTATTGTCAATTTATTGTACTTCATTGGAAGGGCCTTGGTTTACTCTCGCTGCCTTATTGGAAAAATTATTTTTACTTTGAGAGATGAATATTTTCTATGAGGAATGATATTAAGCTTTTTTTTAGAGTTTGCCAAGACTATGTTAATGTTGTATTAGCAGAAAGGAATGAGCCTTAGTTGAGCTTTTTTATGTCTAATTATATAGAAGGGACTGATGTATATTGGGATTATTTCTTACATAACCCTCCAAATAGGGTAGGAAAGGGGTGCTGATATTCATTTAATTTTAATTTCATTTGAATTAGTGTAGAATACTGTATTAATGCGTGCTACTTGCATTGATTGAATATTTGTTGTTTCTATATGTAATACTGCTGAAATGCAGTTCATGAAATGAATCAAATTGAACAATTAACCTACAACTAGTAACTACAAACAATCTCGCTCTCTCTCTCTCTCTCTCTCTGTAGCACAAACCTAAATCAAATTTTGTATTGTTATTTTGTAATGTGCATTTTCCCTAGTAAACCATGTAGCGCTTAACCTTTCCTTTTCACTGTTTCTATCTTATCTGAATGCCTTTCCAAACAAGCTCACCTCTTTTCCTCAAAAACCTGTCCTGCATGGCCATGTTTCTGTGGATCCATGTTCACCTGTGTGAATGTATCAGTTGTGTGATTCTGCCATTCTCTGCTGCATATTCACCACTCTTGAGTGAGCACTGGAGCATTGATCACATCGACTGAGCTCATTTCATCGGCCATATTATTTCTCTCTCTTTTGCTGTCGTCTTGTTCTCTCTGTGTTGCTAGATTGTTCCATGTGACTTTGATGTACTTCACTAATTGTTCCAATAAAATACTAATAAAATAATGTGTATTGTATGTTCAACTTAACATTACTGCTAGTATTGTTTAATGGGGGATTATGGTAAAAAAAATGTTAGTAACTGGTCAACTTAATTCCTTTAAGGCACTATGTCATCTAACATTCTGAACTGTTTCAACACTAATGTTAGGCAATTGAGTCTTAAAATGGCATTATTTTAATAACATAATTACTGCTCACCCTTTGAATAATAACTTGAGCAGTTAACGGCTGGGTAGCACACACCTTTCCAAGACTCTTATTAATGTGTTTAAGTAAGTGCTTCTCACTGTTGAAAACTCTTTCATCATGAAAATGTTTTTTGACTACTTCTTCACTGGATTCTTAGATGAAGAGAGTTTTAGTTTATCTTCCCAGATGCTGTTGTGTCAAATATTGACAGAGAGTGAGTGACTCTTTGCTTAACATCTACCTCTTTATCTTTGAAACTGAGCTTTTTATTTCTTTGTGATGTATGTCTTCATGTAAAAATGTTAAGTAAATTGCACCTTTGCACATGCTTGTTTGTTTTTCTTTTGGGTCTAAATTCTGTGAATCCCCACCTTGTTTAGTGCTCTATGTGACACCTTATATGAATGGTGAGAGCATATTTGGAGTTGGGTGAGGGAAGCAGTGGATATTGTCTGAATGGTGTTATTTCTCTTTGCCTGGCACATCTAACTGAGTAGTACAAGAATGTTAGCAAATATTACATTTAAAATCATGAGAACTTATCATGCCACAGATATAAAAAAATTAACGTTACTGGATGATCATCATTACATTCCCCCTGTGTTATTGTATAACGTAGCAGGTATTGTAGCTACGTTTACAATCTTTTGGATATGGAGGAAATGCTGATAAATCTGATTCCCATACATTGTGATCAATAAAAATGGTCAGTCTTCAAACTATTGCACAGTTAATGTGCAGTTATAGAATTTTTTTGTGATCCTATATAAAACTTTTAAAGTTCACCTGACTCCTGAGCATGGCAAACAGGAATGATTGTGTAGTGTAAATACTCCTGATTATTTGCAGAAAGATTAAACAAAATTGTTTTGTGAAGTCACAATTAAATAGCACTTTGTGATTAGTGATATTTGAGAGCTTGGTATATATAATCAACATACTACAGATTGCCTCAGCTACTTATTTATAAATCTCTGAGGAAATTATTTTTGTAAAATAGAGAGGTGCTTAGCATATTTTAACAAACTATCTCCTGGTGAGCTGTTGAAGGCTATGCCAAAGTTAGTCTAAATATAATAAACCCTATCATTTATGATTACCAGAAAACAACTGAACATATCAGAAATGCTTATTTACTGCTCCTGAATAAACACATGTTAATTCCTAACTGGTGTGGAGTCAGGACACCCCATTTTAACTACTTTTCGAACACCTTTCGAGCAACTCCTGTTTTCACTGGCTAAACTAATTTTAATTTCTGTTTATTCATATTAAGCACTCTTCCACTTGAAAGCCCAGTGTCCTATGCAGTAATTAAAAATATTGTAAGGCTAAAAACATGCATTTGAACACAAAATGTAAAGTTGAAACATAAACAAAGAAGCACCATGTAGTTTCTCACACACACAAACACACATGTATGTCAACATATATACAGTATATTCCTCTGTATTAAAGAATTGTGCTTGTATGCAGTATATGTATATATGAATGTATGTATATCAGCTGCATTGATAAATCTGATGAAAAACCATGGCAAATGCTTTGAAATACAAAACAACTGAAAATATGTGCATCATATGAGATGATATGCCCGCCCCAAAGGAGGCAGCCAAAGAAAAGAGAAAGTGCACAGCGAAGAGAAAGAAGTGTGTATATTTATATATTTGTGCATGTATGTAAAATTAACATGAACTAGCTGTCCCCTGCAGCTCTGGCCACAAGCTTTAAAAATCAATAAAAAAATGTAATTCTAGCCAAGTGGGAAGGTAGGTATGCTTCAATATCAAATGCTAGCACTGTATCTGACCGCATTCAACTCTGATGAGAGAGCATCCCCCGGGTGGGGAGGAAATCACGTGGCCGTGATACCTATGGCAGTCAGCAGCTACCCTCTAAAACACACGTAGATCTGACCTCTCTCTCTCAAAAACGTCAAACGTTACTCCTTAACAATCTGTAAATGATAATGTCTGTTGAGCAAACGGGTATCGCTAGCTAAGCGGAGGCAGTAGACTCTAACATGTGGCGAGAGGTAGACCGATTTGAACGGAGGCTGGCGAATGAGTGAGGAAGGCCCTGCCCGTCTCCCCACTCCTGAGGTCTCGCTTCCCTGTCCCCTCAGCCTGCAGCCTCTCAGATTTGTGCAAACAAATCACTACCAAACTATCGAATCGAACTATGATACTTAGCGCGATGAGAGAAGTCACAAAATCAGCCGGAGTGTTCAAGCAAATTATAGAAAAAACAGATCTAAAAAAACTACACTTAAGAAAACATGAGCAATTTAAAAAATGAGAAAAAAACCATGGTGTTAAATTAACAATATATCTGTATAGTTTGTAAATATAACCCCTGCATGTGCTCTGAAACAGCAATAAGTGGTTCATGCCAGCAAACAGCACACATTTGTAGCTGTGTCACAAAAAATTAATACAAAATACTTGTATAACAGCGAAAATGTCATGTGGTGTCTCGTATCTTTATGCATCTTCCTTAATCCATAGGGTTTCTAAAATAGTTTTTGAAAGCAATCTTATAAAAATACTTTTCATTTTATCTTGTCTGTTAATGTCTCAATATTACACTTAATTAAAGTCATAGCTTCTCCAAAAGTTTTAAAATTTCTAAAATGTCTGAAATATAAGTATGAATATGAGTTAGATCGATATTATAGTAGACTGACAGGTCAACTGCTTTGGAGTGAGTCTTATATATGACAGGATCTCATTACATTGCCATTTTGCATCAGAAGAGTGGTAATTTAGAGCATCTTTTTCAATTCAGTAGTTGAAAAGTTCTGAAGAGTTACTTTTCCTTCTATATCTTTTTGAATTCTGTGCTTCATCTGTAATTGATTTTGAGACATTCCATCTTTGCTCAGCTTTGCTTACTTAAGCAGATTACATATTAAATTGACTAGGCCCAATTCAACAGGGTTGCCCCGAAAAAAAAAACCTAAAATATGTCAACAGTTATCAACAAATTTGTCCAGGGATCCTAACACAAAAAGTATGGTCAGAAAATGTGGCATGCTGTCAGATTTCCTTTTTAATACCTCTGCAAAGATATGTAAGCAGCATTAAGGTTCATTTGTAATTTCTTGAAGTTCTAAATTCAACCTTTTTATATAAATGCCTTCTTTTATGTTTTATTGGTTCCAGGTGCTCCAGTAATAGTTCTGCAGCCTGAAGATCTCACTCTGAACATATCCCAGGATGCTATGCTCCAGTGCCATGCTGAAGCCTATCCTTCCAACTTAACATATCTGTGGTGGAAGCACAATGAGAACGTCTTTCACATGGAGTGAGTAGCAAGTGACTATGTTGTCTGTTTGCCTCTCTCTACCATGCTAGCAGTGTTTAGCTCATAGAGTTGTAGATTGTGTTATTATGTTAAATGTGGGAGAAGAGAGACAAGTGAAACTTCAAAATATGTTGGAAGATTTGATGCAGTCTAAAATATTACTAAACTTTAAACATTTTCCTAAATTAATAGTTCACTGAACACTTTATTCTAAACAGAACAAACTATTTGAAGGCATGTAATCCTGACAAACATTGCCATTTATTACCAAAAAATAGAAAACTAACTGATCCAGTTGATAACAATGCACGACATATTTATTAAAATTGGGGACGTACAGCAGAAAAATAAACGAAATTTGAGACGATATATGATAAATAGCAAAAGTAAGTCTTTTCTAGCAGTTCCTATATGTAGATTTTTCCATACTGAATGGGTAAGACTTTAGTCTAAATAGCCAGTGCTTCTCTGACTTCAAAAAGCCAGCTTGTTTGCTGTTTTGTTTGTTAGGGCTCTATTGTAGTGAGTGATTCAACCAAACAATAGCAATCAAAACTGTGTCTGATCACACACAAGGATGCTTTCCTAGATCTCTTTTCAGTGTACTGTATAGCAATTGTTATGCCCTAAAAGGCAAAATTCTCTGATCAATCCATTTCTGCAGAATAAAGGCTGACATATCACAATCTACTTCGCTACTTGAATGTTTATGCTAAACAACAGGCATTAAAAGCTCATAAGAAAACAAAAAGAAATGAATAATGAGTGAGCAAGACATGAGAGGGCAGCTGCTTTGTTGTGACTGGTAATAATTATCTTATATAGCAGGGGTCTACTGGTTCACATCAATCAATGCAAAATAATTTGGTGAGCGCTAACTCTTCTCACTGTCTGATGTTAAAGAAGGGCGTTGTGTAAAATATTAATCATACACTTTAGACAAGTGACCAGTGTTTTCTGTAATTATCTGCCAGTTGCCTTGTTGTTCCATATTACAGGTACAGTTAAAAAAAATATCAAGTGCAGAAATAAACCCCTTTCATTGAAGGTGAACACTGCTTTATTATATTTTATTTTATATTATATAATAGTTAGAAATATTTGTTTGGTAATGAATTAATTGTATTGTTATATGTTTTGTATTAATAGAATTAATAATATTTAAATTTCTATCTTTTGCTTAATCTTTGGAACTCGCTAAGTTTCATCTTACTGCAGGTATCCCTTCATTTACTCAAGTTTGTTCTCATTACAGCTCACTGAAGACCAGAGTTAAGATTTTAGTTGATGGAACTCTACTTATACAGAGGGTCGCCCCAGATGATACTGGAAACTACACCTGCATGCCAACCAATGGCATCCTTACTCCACCTACTGCTTCTGCTTTCATCACTGTTCTCCGTAAGAATAAAATTACCCGGAGGTTTTTCTCTTTTATTTTTGTTTATTCCTGTAAAAAAATTTCTTCAAGGGCTATTTGTTTCAGTCAATCATAAACATGCATTTTTAACATAATTTGTTTTTATCACACTGACTTTGAAAACTTTATGCTGTGCATCTTTCCAGTAGCCTGTGGCTGATGAATCTGTCACTATTGTAATCTTCTTGAATTTATCTGCAGTCACCTTACTCTTTTACACTTTTAGATATGATATTTTGCATTTTTTCTGAGCATTTAGCAAAAACCACCACATAACTGAATGCTCACTTTTGCGCTTTCTGCTTATTCTTGTAAAAAGCTGGAGTACTTCATAACAAATCACGGCTGAACCAGGCCTTTTACCAGAGACATTATTTAATTTTCCTTTATTAATAATACTAGGGGGCTCTGCCCACTGCTCGTTTCGCTCACCAACCCCCAGGTTTGTTTTTCCGGAAATACAATTTAAAGAGATTATTTTTTTCATGGGAATTGTTACATATGCATTATGTTCACTTTTACTTTAAAACTTCAGTAAAAACAATATTTGGAATTAACTTTTCTGATATAATTTTTTATGGCCTTCCACTGTTAAAGTTTCATCTGCTGTTATCTCTTTCTTTACCTCTGATTCGTTAATTTCTTGTGGAAGTCCAAATTGCTGCATTGTTAAATCTTCTGATTCTAACATTTCTTTGATGATCGAAAGAGCCGTTTGCTCATTCAACTTTTCAGGTAATGGTCCTTTGAACGCTTCCCATAATTGTAAAGCATCAACTTCATCCATCATAATTAAGTACAGTACACAAAGAAGTGTCTTAATTTGTCAGGCATCATTACAGAAGTGGCATCAGACATTATTTCAAACATATAGTTGTCCAATTTACATAACCCAGCTGATCGTGCCACTTCTTGAATGGTAACATACGTAGTTCCATCTATAGTTAGAACATATTTTTATGACGCTGCACCTTTCGATTCACGTAACAACAATTTTAAATGAAATTGTTCACTATCTTTTGGTGTTACAATATTTAATCGAGCAACACTTTTGAAATAAATTTTTCTTGGATGCCAAACTCTTTTTTGTTTCTGCCATGTGTAATGTTGAGGAATTTGCGCATATGTGTATGCTTTTGCATCTACGTCTGTTTTATTAAGTTCAAAATAAGCCAATAATTTTGTATTTCTGTTTTTCGATACCTCTAAAGCTTCTGCTTCTTCGCCCTATTTAAATTGAATCTTATTCTCACCTGGTATGTTTGAACGTCTTCCTGAGCATCAGCAGTTAATAATTTATTTTGCAAAGTAACCAATAAATGCATGTGAGGCAAACACCGTTTTTGAAATTCCATCTTATAAATGTATGCTCTGTTTGACTGAACACTGTTTCGAGTTCATTTGATGAAAATAAGACTATCTGATAAAACAATCTACTTACGAAAGTGGGAATATCCAGAGCCTATGTAGCCTGTGGCATTTTTCTCAAGAATCGGCGTATTTCTGGCATTGTGGATTGCACGTCATTGTAATAAATAAATCTGTCTTACCAATAGTTCGGGATATTCCATTGCTTCATGATATAACTGTTGCAATGCTCTTGGACTACCTTGATATGATGATGATAATAATATTACTGCTACCTATGTTGAATTTGTCTGAACTATTGATATTTGAATTTTGAACATGATCAATTAGACCTTGCATATGTTCCGTTCTAAGTTTTGCTTGATTCGATTTAACAAAGAAAAGATGATTAGCTTTGACTTTTAGATACACATTAATAATGTAATGTTGT
Organism: Polypterus senegalus; assembly: GCF_016835505.1. NCBI lineage: Eukaryota > Metazoa > Chordata > Cladistia > Polypteriformes > Polypteridae > Polypterus > Polypterus senegalus. Next base: position 139,982,435 of record NC_053164.1, read on the forward strand.
GATAGATGTTGCAGCTCTTTCTTCTTCGCTTAGTCGTTGCTTACTTTCCTTATTATTAGAATTTGCACATAGATTATTATAGTTCTTTTTTGCATTTTTTTGGGCATTCTTTTCTCTTCAATGCTTTTGGGCCTCTTTTTGACGCGCAGCTCTTTCTTCTTCGCTTAGTCGTGGATGTGTCATCTTTAACTTATACATTTTTTTAGAGCTGCTCTTTCTTCTTCGATTAGTTGTTTTTGGAGTTCTATTCAACAACTGAGAGGTTAGATGACCGTGATCTTGTTTAAAAATGTAAGTAGGGCATGACTTGTCAAGGTCACCATCTCACGGGACTTGCTTCCAAAGGATGTCAGTATGACTTGACCATGTTGCGTGATGTGAAAGTGTCTTTCCGTCTTTCTTCTAAACTGTCTCTCTTCAAAAGATCACATTTCGTCCCAAGTTTTTTTTATAATAGAGAGAGAGGTTTTCCTTTTACTCTTGCAACACTTTGATCTTCTGTGGCATAGCTTAAATATACAGTAATCCCTCCTCGATCGCGGGGATTGCGTTCCAGCCCCCGAACGATAGGTGAAAATCCGCGAAGTAGAAACCATATGTTTGTGTGGTTATTTTTATATATTTTAAGCCCTTATAAACTCTCCCACACTGTTAACATTATTAGAGCCCTCTAGACATGAAATAACACCCTTTAGTCAAACGTTTAAACTGTGCTCCATGACAAGACAGAGATGACAGTTCTTTCTCACAATTAAAAGAAAGCAAACATATCTTATCTTCAAAGGAGCGCCGTCATAAAGGAGCGCGTCAGGAGCAGAGAATGTCAGAGAGAGCGGTCGCAAAGAAAAGCAAACAATCAAAAATCAATACATGCTTTTAAGTATACAGAAGCACCGCGATAAAGCGGCATTTTGTAGAGGAGCGTCCGTGTCCTCTGTGCAAACAGCCCTCTGCTCACACCCCTCCGTCAGGCAGAGAGAGCGAGAAAGATAGAGAGAAGCAAACAAGCACAGCGGGAAGCATATCTTATAGCATTGAGGAGTTTTAGTTAATATGCAATACATGCTCTGATTGGGTAGCTTCTAAGCCATCCGCCAATAGCGTCCCTTGTATGAAAGTATTTAGATGAGTTTTTAAAACCTTCCCACAACTGAAAATTATGTGATACTAGATTTCAGTTTTGTCCAGAGCTCTGATTAATGTATTACTTACTTTTTTTGTTTGTTACTTTAGACCCAGCTCAAGTCATCAACATGCCTGAAGAAACCTATTTGCCAATGGGGATGAAAGGGGAGATCACATGTCCAGTCAGGGCAAACCCACCCATGATGTTTGTGAATTGGACAAAAAATGGAGAACCACTAGATACGGAGTCGGTGGGTCTCTCTCTCTCTCTTAAGTTTTCTTTTTGGTTGTTGTTTTTGTCATTAAAGCACCTGTCAAGGCAGCACTTCTTGTTGTCCTCACTACAGTTGTAGACAGAAGCGCTTGGACTGTTTACAGAGTTTTATTGCATCTATCCTTCCACTTAATCCATTGCTAGGATGTGGAGAACCAACAGGTTTTGGCTAGACTAGAATTGACCCCAGATATAGTGATATTTCATTATAGGGCAGATAGTCAGACTTAAACACATGTGAGCTCAATTTAAATATGTCCATTACATTAGAATATGTGAACTTTTTGAAATATGCAAGCATACTCGTGCTATTCAGTTGGTACAACATCTAGTTAGTAATCCCTGAAGCTTTGAGCCAGTAGTGCCAGCTGCTGCACCTGTTCTATCCTGTAATGATTTGTAACAGTACTAGTATATTATCTAATTTGGTCAATAGCATGTTAAAAGAAATCTAATGTATCTAACATTTGACTTTTCTTACATAAAGGAAACCAGTATTTTACAATGAGGAATAAAATGTAAGAATGTTATCTTGTTTAAAAATGTAAATTTTCATTCTCCATTTGTGCTTTATTTGAAGCACAACTGTGCGCAACATCATTATACATGTAGAACAAATTTTGCTCAAAATCAATAGGTTTCTTACAATTTACAATGCTAATAACAGTGTAAACATTTTCTTGGACTGAGAGGTTATTTTCATTGTTGTGTACACTGATTCACTTCCTCACATTCAGATGCAAATCACAGGCACATGCTTTACTCTGAACGTGTTCAAATCATGTGCAGACATGTCTGAAACATATTAATCTGTTGGAAACTCAAAATTCTGACCCTGTCGCTGGATTTACTGTTGTTTCCAACCATCCACTTAATGTTGCTGGAATAATAAGAATGTATTGATATAGCACTAAATCATGAATTGGCTGATTACATTATATACTTGTGTTGCCTTTAAATAGAAATGACATTTATAATAGTTTTTTGGATATGGTACAGTTTCTTTGATGAGAGATAAGGAATCCCTTTCCTCTGCTTGTTCCCTCATGTATTATCCTTGGTTATTTTCCAGAACTGTTCCCTAATTTATCACACTCTAGATAAAATAAATAATTGCAAGCTTCTTTACAAAAGTGTTTTCTGTTAACATTCAAGCAAAGCATAGTACTGTATATACTGTTATCATCATTTTGATGGGTGATCGCCACTCATCACTGTTTTGTTGCCTTAGCTTCCAGGTTGGTCTGTGAGTGAAGATGGAACAATTTTCATTGCAACTTCCAATGAGGATACCCTTGGTCTCTACCGCTGCACCCCTTACAATAGCTATGGTACAATGGGTGAATCAGGGCCAACCAGAGTTATCCTGCAGGTATGATTATGGGCTTTATTATGTTTGGGAAAGTCTTTTGAGAAGCATCCGGCACATTCTGGAGCACTCTTTGATAATTAGAAGAGCTTGACATTTGGAAACCTTTTTCCCTCTGAAGGAAGCTCCTGCCAAATATATATATTTATACATGGAAAATGGTCTTCTGTTGTTTCTTAATATGCTTTATCTATATTATCTTGAAATTTCTACATCATGAACTTTAAAGTTTACATAATTGTGTCTCTCAATTTAATCCCAAGTTTTCCAAAACTAGGAGTTTTCAGTCAGTGACTTGAATTTGTTAACTTAATAGTTATTTGTGTGATTAGTCGTTGCTTTTATTTAATAGCTATTTAAAGCCCTTAAAAACCCTTTACAGAGCAACCACTAATGCAGAAATAATCAATGTGCCTTGATACTGCATATTAAGGGCAAGTATAGGGAGTAGAACACCAGAAGTCCAGGGTGTTTTTATTCATGGAGTTTACCTTGACACTCTGGACACCCTGAACCACCAGTTTTTAATTCCAAACAAACTAAAACTGTAGACTCACAAAGTCTAGCACACAACCATATGTTTTGGATTTTGGTCCATGCAATATTTTCCTAATTGAAAACAATTTTATAAAAAAGCAACAAAAAACTCAGTTCTTCTTATACGATCTTAACTGGGTGTTGCTTTTAAAGGCAGTTGCTTACAACATTATCTTGTGGGCAAAATAGTAAAATTGCCAACCAAGTCAATAAATCAAGCCAAGAACATTAGTTTTCAAACAACTAGGGCAAGAATGCTACATCCTGTCATTGCTTACCATGCTATAAATAGGGTTATAATTAATGCATACTTTTTTATGGTTTAAACAAAAAGGAGAGGATAAGCATTCAGAATTGGATTATTCCATGTCAAATCAACCAATGGCCCATGGACTTCAGAACTAAAATAATTCTGAAAAATTACCAGGTGTACCCATGTTAGTCAGGAGACACCCTGTAAAATTTTTTGATGTAAGATCAGTACTTTCCAAGATACAACCAGTTTTTGTTTTGGGTCCTCCGATTTTTTTCAGGCCTCATTTTTTCATCAAATTTCACAAGTCTGTTGCTCAAGATGTAAACCACCAAGCAGGCTCAGACCTTTAACGCTAGTGCATTAATTGGTGTAGTATGTCATGAAGTTAAAACATTTGGTCCAGATAACTCACTCTGCATGGTCAAAGCAGACCCTTGAAATTGACCAAAATTTTATTTGCATTTTCAGTTTAGCTATGTTTAGGCCTCGACCCTTATATATAACCATCACAGACTTTTGATTTTTTTTCTTTATTAAGATAACTATATAGGCTTTCTGAAAAAACAATAAACAGAAAAGTAACAGTATTAGGGTTTCAACAGCAGACCTCTCAAATCCAAAAAATCATTTTGGATTTCATTTTCAGAGCATTACATCTAGGAATGTGTAGATACTTTTTAAAATATATTTAATTTATTCCACACGGTCCCTTCTTTCTTAAAACACACACCTTACTTTTCTTATTCAAATCTTTCATGTTTACTTTCCATCCTAAACATAGCATGAATGTGCCATGTGTCAACAATGGTAATCATTACGTTATTAATCAGTTAGGGATGGTTTATACATCATACTGAGAATGTGCTGCCTCTGAACACTTCCTCAGAAATTAATGTGACACGTGTGCGCATTGCAATACCAGCAAAGAATCAGGGGGGTGTAGTGTGTTCAAATTGGAATGTGACGTTTACTATCAACATGTGACAGCAAGCTGCTTTGGAGATCGTATGTGTGTGCTTCGATGCTTGATGAATGGTTTTATGTGGTGAAGCAAATCATTAAACTTAAATGCTAACAAATGTATTCGTGCTGCTTTTCTTCTTCTATTTCTCGCATATTCAATACAAGCATCATATATTTTCCATTGAAATGACCTGATAGATTTTATAGGTCTCTCTTCTGGGCTGTCACCACAGGATTAGATTGTGCAAAAGCATATTTGAGCTACAGAAAAACAAAATAAGAACACAGTGAAGGAAAAAAGGTCTATTTCATTATTAAAGTGGAAATTTAAAATCGTAATTTATTTTGTCAATGAAGTAGAACATGTTTCTGGGTCTTCCTCCGGCGACAGGCAGCAATTGCAAAATAGAACACATTAAATTTATGATATTCCAGCTATCTGCATATTTAGAATCCTTAGATTTCTACTTGATATCACTTTCATGACTTTTCATGATTTTACAGATAAATTGTTAACTGCATTTAAATAATTAATACATTTACTAATTACACATATGGGTGTGACACATCTTTTGGTGTTCCTTGCCTGGAGTTGTCATGTTTTCCTGGTTGGTTTCCACAGTGTGCTCAGGTTTCCTTCCAAGGACATACAGGTTTGGGGATTTGGTGATGATAAAATGACACTAGTGTATGTGTGTACTCGTATTCACCTTGCAATGAGCTGATGCCCTGCTCAAGTATTGTTTTTGCCCATCCTGATGATTGCTGGAATGGGTGTGTCCCTGGATTGATGGATGTACAGTAATCATTAAACATTCATCCTTTTCAGAGATATTGTGGCAAAGTATCCTAGGAATTTAATGGATGTTTCAGGCAATTCATAGCACAGGGAAGCCAAATGTTGTTCTCTCACCGTGATGATATTTCGCACTGCCACCCGGTGGAGTTTTCCAGATTTACATAAAGTATGTGCACAATGTGGCAGTTAGGGGGCACTATCACTCCCTTGAACCCTCAGGTACCACGCCAAACACCAGGTAAAAATCAATAATTATTATTTATTATAATAATAAAGTGCACCATCACTCCACACTATACTCACAAATAAACAATTCTTAATCAATAAATCACAATCCTCCACTCCCAGATGCGTTGCCCTCCTACCACCCAACTCAGCTCGCCATCTGGGAGCTCCCACAGTCCTTTTATAGTATACGACCCGGAAGTGCTCCTTAACCTGCAGTCCATGTGACTTCCTAGCACTTCCGGGTCAAATCAAAAATCTTCTTTCTTCTTCAGCCTGGAAGCACTTAATTCCTTCCGTTCTCGTGGCCTGCAAGTACTTCCAGGCTGTAGGAACACCAAATGTCTCTGCACCTCCCTGCAGCGTCCCCTGGCGGCCCCGACGTTATCCAGCAGGGCTGTGTATTACAACTCCAAAGTCCATGATGCCCTGCTGGGATTCGGGGGGCTCCATCGGGCGGCTTGGGGGTCTGGACCAAATATCTTGATTTTGTTCTGTACTATACCTATAAAGGTACCAGTATGCAAAAGTTAAGCTTGCTAGGTGGCTTAGTTCTTGAGATACGGTGTTGTGAAATTGATGAAAAAATAAAGCTATATCAAATTTTACACCCCTCTCCCCTTACAAAATTGGCTGTATCTTGGAAAGTATTGATCTTACATCAAAATATTTTTACAGTCTGTCTCCTGGATAACATGGATATACCTGTTATTTTTTTCAGAATTTTTTGACACCAAAATACGTTGGATTTCTGGAAAATTGCTCATTTTGACATGAAATTACCCAATCATAATTACAAGCAACATTTGACTAAAATAAGTGTAATTTTAACTTATCAAATACGCTGGAAGAACTTTTCCAGCTGATTAGGTAGAAGGATATTCTGGAAAATAGTGATGACCACAGGGAACAGAAGAACATCAGAACCAAGTCTGAGAATGTACTATACTATATTTCAGGGAATCATCCAGAAACCTCAGATACGTAATAGTGAACCCTTGTTTTCACACAAAACTAATTTCAGGATTGAAAACACAAGGACATTAAACTGTTTACTATACTAGTCAGCCTGAAAAATGTAATGAATGTTGATGCAGTAGTGAGTCATTTATTGAAATGTATAACATGGAAACCAAAACATACACTGATGTCACAGGTAACCCTTTTCAACTGACGGGGCTTACTACAGCTGAAAAATATGATCTAAAGTATTTAGCAGTTTATTAGTCATAAAATTGGCAGTTTGGGTGTTTCAACAATTCCTCTATCACAGATGCTCGAATGTTCAGTCTTGAGAAATGCAAATTAACTTTTGGAAATCAGATGGTTATACTGCCATTACAAACAGATTTTGCTGTATGCAATCAAAGAAAAAAGGCACTTCTAACAGAGAGGAATCTCATGAAAAATAAGATGCTTGTCATTAATAGATTTGTACTTTGAGCTCCTAACAGAAAAAAAAACGCTTCCCTCTCTGTTATGCTGGAGGTTGTGCAAACTCTTCTTACTGTTAGCCCAAGTAGTGCTGAGTGTGAATGTGTTGTTTCAAGCCTAAACATCATCTTCACTTACATGAGGACCGTTTAAAAAAAGGAAGCCTTTTTAAAAACTTAGTGTGATAAGCCACATGTGACACTTGATACCAGCAAGATAAGCTCTTGTCTTCCATGACCTAGAAATAGATTAAATAGATTTGCGAATGGTGTGTTGTGCTGTGGTATATTACAATGAATTCCTTTATTCAAGAATGAAAGGAAAAGTTGTAAATCCCAGAAGGTCAACTTGAAGGAGTTTTTTTGTCAGCCAAAGTTTGAATGTCATTGCCTCTCTGTGTCTTAGTTTTATCTGGATTTTTAGCACCAGTCTTTCCAATATTTTAAAAAGGACTATAGATTAGGCCACTTTACTTTTGGAAGAAGAGGATGTGCAGCATGAGTATTAGCTTACTTACAGGACATGATTTTCTGCACTAAAAAGGGACTCCACTCATGACTGACAAAGTAAATGTATGGGCCTAAGTCGTAGCTTTGCTGATCCCCATTTATTTATTCCTAAGGATCCACCTACTTTTCGTATCACTCCTCGAGCTGAATATCTACAGGAAGTAGGAAGAGATCTTATCCTGTCCTGTGCAGCCAACGGGGACCCTCCTGCCAACATAACATGGACAAAGGTAAAAAGTGACCTTGACTGTTAAGTTGTAATTTTATACTTTTTTGTTTTATTTTAATGGTTTATATTTTAAAAAAAAATCTAAAAACAAATCAGTACTTTAGCAAAACCAGCTTTATTCCACTCAAAACAGGAACAGCAAGGTTATTTGTTGTAGCGGGATCTACCATTCTACCATACACAGACACAGCAACCCGCAGACACAGCAACCAGGCGGTGGCCAAGTTCTAATGTTCCCTGCATCACCCATCGGGCAATTGGTGCTTTGCGCATGTCGGTGGTCAGCTTGTAGTTGTTTCTGTGGCTCTGTGAATCTGTGGTTGCCTCAGCGATAGACAAGCAACCCTCAACAGACGTGGCAGTCATGCTTTTGTGTATCATCCCATTGGGCAGGGTCTCAAAGAGTTCAGAAGTCTCACAAAGGGAAAAATAGGACAGTGAAATTTCCAGAAGAGTCTTATGTTTCATTACATTGATATAGTGAAGTAGTTAATACAGTCTTCACTTGTTGTTCTTTATAAGGAGTGCAAACATATTTGTGTGTTTATGATCCTTGATTTATCCCTAAACAAATAGTTCCTAAACCTGATTGTCATGAATTCTACCAAATTACATTTTTATCCACTAAGCTTTTTACTCAGTGGTCAATTTTTATTGAATCTCATCATTTAGTTATAGTATATGCTTGCTTTTTGGAGTTTGTTCAGAAACTCTAAGCACTTTTCATTTTTTTCACTGGTTTCGATGCATAGTATATTCTTTCTGTGACTTTAGGAATAAATATTTCATTCTCAGTCTTTTTCCTAAATGTGTATTTATGTGAAATCAGTCAATTCTCAATAAAGATGAGTGTACCATTGAACCCAATGTCTGTTTTGTAGTCGATGTGCCAACAAGTATTCACTTAAAAGCAAAGAAAGGGTGTGAGCCTTGCTCTGTTGTTAATTTATAGGTGTGCAGTGACAAAAAGGCATTTCATTCAGGAGCAAACTTCTGCTATGGGCTCATTGTTGCTAGAATAAATTTCAGCTACCCTGCTTGTAATTGCCTTAGCCCAGAAAACTGACAGCTATACGGGTAGACAGAACTTAAGCTGAATGTGTTCAATTTTAAGTATAGTTCAGACCAAAAAAAAATAGAGGGATTTGAGGCTTCATTTTAAACATGAAAAAATACATTATTTTAAAAAGGTTTTCAGTTTTTATATATAGGAATTGATCTCTTATTATCAGCTTGGCTGGAATAAATGTGGAATATGGATAACCCAATATTTTCAAATAAATACAAAATATTCATTCCTTTAATATGAATAGTGACATGCCCAGTGGAGGCTGGGTGGTCTCGTGGCCTTGGAACCCCTGCAGATTTTTTTTTTCTCTAGGCGTCTGGGTTTTTTTTTGTTTTGTTTTGTTTTTTTCTGTCCTCCTGGCCTTACTTTATTCTTTGTTACTTAATATTGCCTAATCTTATTTTTATATTTTTCTTTCTTCATCTTGTAAAGCACTTTGAGCTACATCATTAGTATGGAAACAAGCTATATAAATAAACGTTGTTGTTATTTTTGACATCTTCAACAACTCAACTTACAGGGAAAACTTGGGGGTTGTGGCAGGATTGGTATTTCAGTCACCATAAAAACCTCACACTGTTCTAAGTGTGGTGCTGAAGTGTCTTGCTCTGCACTCTGGTCCCAATCTAGGTAGTTCCTCATGTGGTGGTTGTGGGAACGCACTATCAGCAGATGCTCCCAACCCTCCCCTCTCAACAATTCCATAGTTTCCAGTGCAAGTATCTGTGCTGTGGTGTGCTGGGCTGGTAACATCACTTCAAGAGAGACCCGCCAAATCAGCAAGCTAATTACAAGGAAAGTCTCAGTTATTAGATGTACTCTGGATCAGTTGAATGTCGTAGCAAAGGAGAGAATTAAAACAAAAGTGAGTGCCATTATGAGTACTTTTGCACATCTGATCTCTGACACAGTAACACTAAGTACTTTCAGCCAACAAATTATTCAGTAGAATTGTGTCAAGAAATGCTACTGAGGCTTCTTTATACCAACAGCAATACACCTGCATAATACCTAACTGAGACTGTGACAGCCAAGTCAGAAGTTTTCTTTCTTTTTAATTTTGCTCCTTTTCAGTCATTCTGGTGTGTGATAAGACCATACTGTGTATGTGTACACACTGTTCATCCTCAATGTTTGTGTTTAACTTTTCACTGCTTCCAGTATTCACGTGATTTTATTAGTCACCTCATGCTTACTTTCCCATTCACAACCCAGCACATTCACAGACTTCATGACCAAGTGCACTAGTGAAAAAATTGAGAGATGTGATGCATGCAAGTTTGGGGAGCATCAAGTATCCTACTACAGGTTGTGTTCACCCCACAGTCATAAAGTAAAGAGCTCCCTGTAAATCTGTTGCGTATTTTCATTGTTTTACTTAACTGAATCAAGTTTTGTGTTGCATTTGTGCTTTCCTTTGGGCTTTATGCAGCTTAGTAAGTGTTAATTAAACTTCAATCCAGAATGTTGGAAGCTACCGTCAGCCTTAAGTTTGGTGTTAACAAATCAATGGTTTGTTATATCTGCAAAAATGAAGAACATATTTGTAAAAGTGGAATCTGTTCTAGAAAGTGCTATGGTAACTGTTCAGTGTACGATGAGTGAAATAAAAATATGGTAAATGGGTTAAGTATATTTTTAAATGCAATGGTGGAAGAATGAAAAAGTGTGGTCGATATGGTAACCCTTTGCTTCAAGGCCTAACAAATTTATAAGCAAGTAACATACGACCAAGAAAATGTGAAGCCTTTTGCAAGTGCTAAGAGTAAATATGGTTGTATGGTTAAAAAAATGTTTACCGGAAAGTTTAAGGTGGTTCTGCTAAGGCAGCAGCTGCAAGTCAGTTTAAGAACAAGTTGAACACGCTAATTGAGGGAAAAGGATACCTACCAAAACAAGTGTTTAATGTAGATGAGACTGGTCTGTTTATAAAACTTGTTGGAAAGTGCATGTACATAATGACAAGTTTAAGCGCATGCCACTGATGTTCCCATGGCTTTGAAAGGAAAAAATAAGGCCAGAATGACACAGTATTGGTGCTGGAGTAGAAAGACTTGAATGACTAGAGAGATATTCTTTGACTAGCTCAACAACTGTTTCATTCGGGAGGCAGAGTGATATCTCCAGGGCAGAAACCTTGTATTCAAGGTTCTTTTAATACTTGACAGCATGCCAGTTCATATTTATAGGCAGCTTGAAAATGCCAATGTAAATGCAGAAGTTGTTTTTTGTGCCAGCCAACAACGTATCTTTGATCCAGCCTGTGAATCGTGGAATCCTAAAAGCCTTCAGTCTAATTCTACCACTGAAACCTACCATCATGCCTGCAACTAGTTGGAAGCAAATCCGGAAATCACCTTGATGACTTTCTGGAAATCCACCTACATTGATGTAGCCTGGCGAAATGTTTCATAGGCTACCTTGAACAACTGATATAAATAAGTGTGGCTTGCTTGCATCTTGGATTTTGAAGGCTTTAAAGGTGTTTTTGAAGCAGTGAAGCAAAATTTTGAAGAAATAGTGTGTCTAGCACATACCATTAGAATGGAATGGGTTCCAGGATATGTAAGGGGAAGATGTTTCTGGCATCTTTCAAGTGCAACCCCAGGAACTGACAAGCGAGGAGTTAGATCCAGTTGCTCAGGAAGGTCTTCAGGACAGCAGAGACAATGACGACATACGGCAAGCTCCCAAGATTGTGCCACTTTCAACCTCCAAGCTTGAAGGGTGCCATGGCTTTATTGAGCGGCTGACTAAAGACTTTGATGCTGCAAGTCCCATCATTGACTGCAGCCTCAGGATTAAACAGCAACTCACCTTTGCTGCTCTCCCATATACCAAGAGTAGCGGATGAGGGAGAATCCTCTGATTGAGTGTGGATTGTGTGTCCTTCACGATTTCCAAAGCCATCTGCTAGCCATGAAGGAAATAGTGTCAGAGATGATGTGGAGACCTTTCCTCGGTGTCTTGCGAGTGCAGTAGCTATAAAAGTTTTGTTTATTTTTGTAATTGAGATTTTAGAAGAAAAGGTCACAGAATTCTAGGGAATGACTGTTGAAAATTTTTTGTGTATGTTACCAATTTCTTACTGTTTTGTTTACTGTGTTTTATGGGTTGTTTCATGGCTACTCTTGAAAAGTGCATATTATCAGAAATAATGTTTTGTTATAAATAGAGATGCTCTAATCAGGTTTTTTTTTTTTTAAGGCCAATACCAATCACTGATTTTATGTTACTTAATGGTCCGATTATGATTTTTTTTCTTTATCCCTTTAAAAAACTTTACACTAAGCTCCTGCATATGTCCTATATTAAAGTGTATTTTTATAATTAAACTACAGACCACAGGTGTTAACTGTTCTTCTTTTATTAACAAAATAAAATTCTGTGGGCTTATTGTTCAGTGACCATAAAAATACTAAAATAAAATTTCTTTAAAATACATATTCATAGAATATGTAAAGAAATATTTTTTTATAATAAATATGACATAAAAGAAAATAAAATGCTTCTCATAATTACAAGCTGTCATATTGTTTAAGTTTATCTGTAATATACCTGTCTGAAACAAGGGTTATTAAAAATATATATATTCACACAATCAATTCATTGTTATTGGCAATTAACCGCTGCCTAAATGTAAATATACACTTAGAGGTTTTAATCATTTTTAATCACTAATTGCATTTGACTATTTATACAGGTGTTTTTTTTTTTCTTCAGTGTATCATTCATAATTCTTGCAGTGTAATTAGAAATATGGATTACCATTTTAATAATGCAGCACTTATTTCTTACTAAAGCTTATACTGTATGACACATAGCAACAGATAATGAACACAGAACAAATCTTTAAAAAAGCCACAGATGTAACAAATTTTCATAAGTTTTCTCAGAGAGACACTTATACGTCCCACGAGATGAGTCCACATCCAGGCCAAAAATAAAGGACAAAGAGTAAATGACAAAGTAGATCGTCATAAAGAATTAAAAAATGTTGCCGCGGTACACATGCAGAGCAGGTTAGAGATAATGGAAGTACGAAAATTTGAAATTTGAAAGCCTCAAAAAACAGATAGTAAAGATCGCATTAGCGCAAACAAATGGAAATTATTACTCGGTGAAATAACGAAACAGCGAAAAGAGATTGAATATATTGTTTGGATTTAAACTTTAAGTCGGAGACTTATAGATTGTCTAATTTGTGTTGCCAGCGAGAATTACAAGATTCCAAAAATGGTGGCGTGGTATGAAGTCCCTTGAGACGGACACTTTTAACATTAAATTCTTTCAAGTCATGCCCTACTTACAACTATTTTCAAACAAGACCACGGTCATCTAACCTCAGTCGTGTGAATGCTTTTGAGAGACGCAGTTCCTGCACTCTCAGCTCTTAGTCGTGTGAATGCTTTTGGCAGACACACTTCCTGCTCTTTCATAAATTTTATCAGGACAATAGTTTTATACATTCTAGATGACACATCAACGACTAAGCGAAGAAGAAAGAGCATGGACAAACATTTGAAAAAGTCACTCTATTTATTAGAGAGAAAGAAAACATATTCACTCGTGGGCAGTTATACGTTGTGTTGTCACGATGTAAGTCCAAACACGAAATCAAAATTCAGTGTGATCCTGAAGAAAAGTTAATTCCAAATATTGTTTTTACTAAAGTTTTAAAGTAAAAGTGAAAATAATGCATATATAACAATTCCCATGAAAATAGCAATCTCTTAAAATTGTATATCCGGTTAACCAAACCCAGAGGTGGGTGAGTGAAGTGAGCAGGGGGTGGAGCCACCACTTTATCAAAAGGACACAAGACGAACGTGTTTAACTGGCTTATAGGTAAAAGACACATTTGCTGTTAAGCTAACAAGACTGTTATTAACTAAGCAGCAATTTCAAATTCATCTTTATTTTTTTCCAATTGAAAATGTAAGCTGCTGCAAACTGAAACGGTGTCTGTTCTAATTTAAATGACACGATAAAAAGGTCTGAATTAATTAAAGTAGCACTTCTTGCAATTTGTCTGATTGTACGGGACAACTTCCCCGATTCCTTTTATTACTCCACTTTCTTTAATGTAAAGACTAAGATTCCAATTATCTCTTGCTCTCATGTAAAACAACCCTTGACTTGCTTTGTTTACACTACAGGAAGTTCACTGCAAAAAGCTGACTCAATTACTGGAATGCCTTGTGTAATGGAGCACTGCACTTAATTACCGTAAAGCCTTGAAAGGCAGGGCCTGAAAAGATTGTTATTTATGATCAGTCAATTTATCGATTACCAATCAAGACTTTTTTAGTGGAAATTGGCTGATTGATCGAGATTACCTGTATAAGAATTATATGGAGAAAAGTGTATTTTGAGCAATCTCTAGCAAAAGATTAGTTTTGGTGGTTGCGGGAATTTGGCTCCAACCATTTTCCATAGGTTCAATGTCTTATCATTTGTGCCTTTAACTTTCCAGTTGTTTACTAGCAACATTACCCTCATGAAAGTTGAGGATTGACTCTCTGTCAATCTGTCTGTCTATTGTAAAAAGCCATAATCCCCCGTTTGGACAAATCAAGTTCTGTCTATCTAAAATAGAAGGCTCTTACTGACCCAGAACCAATAAACTGCTTAGAAAATGAATAAAAGTACAGTTAATTTTTTTTTTCTTTTAATTGTGAGAAAGAACTGTCATCTCTGTCTTGTCATGGAGCACAGTTTAAACGTTTGACTAATGGGTGTTATTTCATGTCTAGAGGGCTCTAATAATGTTAACAGGGTGGGAGAGTTTCTAAGGGCTTAAAATATATAAAAATAACCATACAAACATATGGTTTCTACTTCGCGGATTTTCACCTATCGCGGGGGGGTCTGGAACGCAACCCCGCGATCGAGGAGGGATTACTGTAAATTTAAATATGCATTATATTTTACTTTTTCAGGTTGGCATTACTCCAAAGTCTCCATTTCATGTAGCTCTCAATGGGTCTCTTATTCTCAGCCCCCTTGCCAAAGATCACCAAGGACTTTGGGAGTGTCTGGCCAGGAACAGGGTGGCATCTGTCTCTGTCCAAAGTGCTGTGTATGTGCTTGGTATGTCATGTTACTCATTTTTTTCCCCCGTTGGATCAACTGTGATTGAATTGGGTTTATGGTGTAGTTCATTGACATTTATCATTGTTATAATAATTTTGCCTTCTGCTGTGTATTTTGCAGGTACCAGCCCTCATGTTGTTTCTGCAGTGTCAGTGGCTCCTGGAGTGGGTAGTGCCAATATCTCTTGGGAGCCCGGATTTGATGGGGGGTACACTCAGAGGTTCAGTGTATGGTGAGTAACCTTTCTGTTCAGTCACACTTGAACTTGAAATTGCTAGATAAAATTTATCACATGCCAGCCTTGCTTTCATCAATACAGGCAAACTGACATGTTTCTCCTTTCTCCTTCTCCATCTCACAGGATGAAGAGGGCATCCCGTGGTAAACATGAATGGACTTCACTCCCAGTGCCACCTCCTCAAAACTATTTGCTGCTTTCCAATTTACTACCAGACATGGCTTACCAGTTCTGTGTTCTGTCTCAGAATAAACTAGGCAGTGGTCCTTTTAGTGAAATTGTGACAGTGCTCACACTGCGTAAGTAGTTTGTTGGTTAAATTATTTTGTGTGTTGGCCTTTATACTTAACTATAATTAATGTAATTACTGCATTAGGCACCATTAACATATCCATTTAAATTATTATTAAGATTAGGAAGGCTGCGGAAGGCTTTCAACTATAAATTAATATTGGACTCTTAGTGTTATTTGGATGGAGGTATCAGTCATCCAGCTGTTCTACTTGGAGCATCTGAATAATCTGGACACATTTACTGACACTATTTTTTAATAATAGTTGGAATGAAAAATTGACTGAAAAGAGACTGGGTCAAACTGGTCCATTTTTGTTAAGTGGGTACTCTGTTATAAAACTGTCGGTCTTTAAGAATGTCAAATGTGAAAACACTTTTTCTTTTCCAGTTAAGGCTGAGATTGAGGCCTTTTACATTCCAGCTTGCAACATTTATTGATCAGGGTTATTCCACTTCTGGCTTCTGGGAAACATCCTTTGATATTAGATGAAAGGAGTAAGATTTGTTTCCAGCTTTATCACTAATTTCTCATGTTCATTCTTGGGCTTTGCAATCCGTGAACCATCATCAAATAAGAGAGTGGGGGTGAGAGATCGAAAAAATCAGCACTTTGCTCATATTTAACCTTCAGTTCTATTCAGATCTTGTCCTTTCTACCTGCTTGATGCATAGAAAAATTCTTTAAAAAGTGAGTTTTATCCACATTGTAGCCCAGGAAGTAAACAATGTATTGATATGCTAGGAATATATATTGATATGATGGGAATTTTTGGAGTTGTGACTTGTGAAGTCTTCCCTTCCTACTTCCCAGTAAGAAACATGATGATGTTGTTGATATGCCCTTATTCTGTATAGAAAAGTAATCAAACATAAAAAGCAGGCAAACAAATCAAGTACATATATCACTCCAGATGCATTTCTAATTGCAAAGGTGCTCTTCCTGCCTATCTTTGTAATTATATTTGTTTTATAATATATTATTGAAGTGGGTGAGAGGTCTACGTTATGTCACTACTTGGCTAATTTGGGAAATATTCGTTTCTATGAATTCATCTACCACTTGTATGGGTGTTCATATGAAATTTCCTGCTTGGGAACGCATATATACCTTTTGTCCCATAGCAAGTGACTGCAGAAAAAGCTTAAATTATTTTTCTTAATACTACTTCTTATTTTTCCTACTACTGCCATTGGTTTGCTTGCCCTGGTTACAAGAGCCAAAGTTGGTTTGAGAAGGTACAATAAATACTGCAGCACAGGCAGCTAGTAGTTTCATAATGTCTTTTGAGAATTTAGGACTTAAATGCAAGTTATCAAAGCTGTCTTAATGCTTGTGTTTCAAAATACAAAAGTTGTAAATAGGAGTTAAAAGAAACTTAGTGTGAAATAAATGGTGTCTATCCATCCATCATCAAAACACTTAAGTAGCGTGAGTAGGCATAGATTACATCTTGCCTGAAGAAGGGGCCTGAGTTGCCTCGAAAGCTTGCATATTGTAATCTTTTTAGTTAGCCAATAAAAGGTGCCATTTTGCTTGGCTTTTCTCTATAGGCATAGAGAAGAAATGTATTTATAATTCTTAATATTATACCAACAAAATTTCTCAGCATGTAACATTTTTTAGATTTAGTTTGTCTAATAACGAATGGGTGTAATGAATAAACAAATTAAGTAAATAAATTTGCATATACTAAGTTGCAAGCAACTTAAACCAATAACCATTAAACTTTAGTAAACAAATATTATAGTACAACAGAGTATGCAACTAAGCATCAGTTATGACTGTTATTATTTGTAATTTTAAGATGGGATTTTGTCACAGCTTTCTCTCTATTTTTTTTCCTCTCTGCTGCTCTATTCAGTAAATTTTGTGTTTTGTCTGACTATTGCATTTAAAACATTTTTTGACCCTTTAGTTTTTATTAAAATATTGTGTATAGCTGTTACCTAAACAGTATAATTTAAACTTGGAGTAGCTTACAAATTATTTTTGTTGAAAAATTAGGTACATTTAAAAACATACAAACATATGCTGTGATGGACGGCAGGCATAAGCTGGGTATGCAGACCGCAATTGTGTACGAGTCTTTACTTGGCCAGGAGGCTGCCGTACTGAATGGCCAAGAAGAAAGGCAGGCTGTTCCTTGTATTTGCCAGGAGATTGGTAGGAGGCACCACATTCATAGGGAATATGCTGGCATCCTGACAGGGATGGACTGAAGATCCTTTCCTGACCAGAAGGCCAGTGGGGTGGAAGGACAGGGGAGATGATTGTTTCAGATCTATGGTTTTCTCGACATGCTAGGTGGCAGTGACTATACAAATATGGACACCCGCAAGAGATGTTGGGAGCTGTAGTCCCATAGAGCAGCCACTGTGTGTGTGTGTGTGTGTATGTATGTATGTATGTATATATATATATATATATATATATATATATATATATATATATATATATATATATATATATATATATACAGTAATCTCTCCTCGATCGGGTTTTGTCCAGACCCCCCCGCAATAGGTGAAAATCTGCGAAGTAGAAACCATATGTTTGTATGGTTATTTTTATATATTTTAAGCCCTTATAAACTCTCCCACCCTGTTAACATTATTAGAGCCCTCTAGACATGAAATAACACCCTTTAGTCAAGATGACAGTTCTTTCTCACAATTAAAAGAATGCAAACATATCTTATCTTTAAAGGAGCGCCGTCAGGAGCAGAGAATGTCAGAGAGAGCGCTCACTAAGAAAAGCAAACAATCAAAAAATCAATACGTGCTTTTAAGTATACAGAAGCACCGCAATAAAGCGGCATTTTGTAGAGGAGCGTCCGTGTCCACACTCCATCCGTCAGGCAGAGAGAGTGAGAAAGATAGAGAGAAGCAAACAATCTCAAGCACTGCGCGGGAAGCATATCTTATATCATTAAGGAGTTTTAGTTAATATGTAATACATGCTCTGATTTGGTAGCTTCTAAGCCATCCGCCAATAGCTTTCCTTGTATGAAATCAATTGGGCAAACAAACTGAGGAAGCATGTACCATAAATTAAAAGACCAATTGTCTGCAGAAAGCGGCAAACCAGCGAAAAATCCGTGATATATATTTAGATGTGCTTACATTTAAAATCCGCGATAGAGTGAATCCGCGAAAGTCGAAGCGCGATATAGCGAGGGATTACTGTATATATATATATTTTTTTTGCTTGTCTCTTGTCGTTGTTTTAAGAGCTGGGAGCACATGAAGCATGTCTGCCAACAACTGCTAGGGTAGATGTCTGTGGACTTGTTTTAAATGATGTCTCACTGCCTTGTCTTGCGTGATGTTGTAAACACAATACTTGTCCTTTATTTCCGTCCCCAGGTGTGGATAAATCTCTTTCTCAGGACGTATAATGCTGCTCGCGTTGTCGGGGGGCGGTTTTGGCGGCTGAACACATGCTAAAGAGGTGCCATCGCGCTTCTATCAGTCTTCCGTTCTGTACTTTGCCCTCCCTCAATCGGACCTAACAGTCACTTAAAACAAAAAAGGCTTCAACCTGGCTGGGATGCTACAATACTTTAGAATTTTACTGCTTTCATATTCTTTACCTTTCTCTGCATGTATATTGTGCCATTGTTTGTTTGAGCCTTTCGAATTCCACTGCTTTCATAATCTCTTATCTGCCTTTTTTTCTCTCCATCACTTTTGGGTCTCATTTCTCCAGGCTGCTCTTTCTTCTTCTTTTGTTGACCTTTCATCTAGAACGCATTGTCCTTATACGCTTTATATGTGCTGAGAGCACAGGATGTGTGTGTGCTATGTGTCTTTACACGACTGAATGTTATTTGATATTGTTTGCATCTCATGGGTTTTTAAGTGTCTTCCGAGAACTTCCGAATATATATATATATATATATATATATATATATATATATATAAAGTAATTTTTTTCTGTTTTTTTTAAGCCCTACCCCAAACTGACCCACCTCAACAGGAAAGTGACATGTCTTCACTTGGTCCACCAACATCTTTGTCCATCAATCAGAGCTCCATTGGGCTTGTGTTAAGGTGGATGCTACCTTTTTTCCATCTGTCGTCTGTCAAGGGTTTTATTCTTGAGTCCAAGAGAGAAAGAGGGGAATGGTCTGTACTTGAAGATTTCATTGCAGCCAATCAAACAGAAATATTGGTTCAAGGGCTACTTAAGGTAAATCACACAATCTGATGCTATATTTTATATTCATTCATTTTCTTTGCTGCAGGAGCCAAAATGTGTTTTTATGACTTACTGTTGACATGGTAATAGTTTAACAGTAAAGAAATTGTTTTATAATTGAGACAGAGAAAAAAATTAATGGTTCAAAAATTCTATATTTAAGGAGTCTATTTCTCTTAATTATAAATCTCTCTTACTGAATGCAATTGTGCATTTATTTTTGTATACTATTTATTTATTATTCATATCTGATTTTAATTTGTTTTCTTTGCATGTAACTACCTGTTTGACATGTTCTAAAGTACTTTGAGCTACATACATTACATGAAAATGTGCTATAGAAATAACTTTTTGTAGATTATTCAGTTAAGATTGTTAATACATTTTTAATTGCAAAAATAATAAAAAAAAGTCATGTTTTGTTTCCTACAGAATTATAACTATGAGCTGCGTATGCTAACCATGGGTGATGATGCAATTAGTGAACCAAGTGAATCCATCAACATCTCAACTGTAGGTCAGTCAAGTTGTACTCCTGCCATAGGGAGATGCCTTCTTTCTGTTTGATTGCATTTTTTTCTAATGCACAGAAGCCAAAACAGCACCGCTTACCATTTTATAAAGTTAGCTACGTTTTAGTACCATCCATTTTTTTTAAGTTGTTTTTCATTTAGAGTCTCCTAATTTAAGTGATCTCCTCCTTTTCTTTTCCCTCCCATTGAGTTACTACTGGTACATTGCTGCTGTACAGGATGCAACATATACAGGGTGGGCCATTTATATGGATACACCTTAATAAAATGGAAATGGTTGGTGATATTAACTTCCTGTTTGTGGCACATTAGTATATGTGAGGGGGGGAAACTTTTCAAGATGGGTGGTGACCATGGTGGCCATTTGAAGTCGGTCATTTTGGATCCAACTTTTGTTTTTTCAATAGGAAGTGGGTCATGTGGCACATCAAACTTATTGGGAATTTCACAAGAAAAACAATGGTGTGCTTGGTTTTAACGAATTATTCTTTCATGAGTTATTTACAAGTTTCTGACCACTTATAAAATGTGTTCAATGTGCTGCCCATTGTGTTGGATTGTCAATGCAACCCTCTTCTCCCACTCTTCACACACTGATAGCAACACCGAGGAGAAATGCTAGCACAGGCTTCCAGTATCCGTAGTTTCAGGTGCTGCACATCTCGTATCTTCACAGCATAGACAATTGCCTTCAGATGACCCCAAAGATAAAAGTCTAAGGGGGTCAGATCGGGAGACCTTGGGGACCATTCAACTGGCCCACGACGACCAATCCACTTTCCAGGAAACTGTTCATCTAGGAATGCTCGGACCTGACACCCATAATGTGGTGGTGCACCATCTTGCTGGAAAAACTCAGGGAACATGCCAGCTTCAGTGCATAAAGAGGGAAACACATCATCATGTAGCAATTTCGCATATCCAGTGGCCTTGAGGTTTCCATTGATGAAGAATGGCCCCACTATCTTTGTACCCCATATACCACACCATACCATCAATTTTTTGTTCCAACAGTCTTGAGGGATCTATCCAATGTGGGTTAGTGTCAGACCAATAGCGGTGGTTTTGTTTGTTAACTTCACCATTCACATAAAAGTTTGCCTCATCACTGAACAAAATCTTCTGCGTAAACTGAGGGTCCTGTTCCAATTTTTGTTTTGCCCATTCTGCAAATTCAGTGCGCCGATCTGGGTCATCCTCATTAAAATGCTGCAGTAGCTGGAGTTTGTAAGGGTGCCATTTGTGAGTGGCTAATATCCCCCGAAGGGATGTTCGACTAATGCCACTCTCCAGTGACATGCGGCGAGTGCTACGCTGTGGGCTCTTGCTGAATGAAGCTAGGACAGCCACTGATGTTTCTTCATTAGTGACAGTTTTCATGCGTCCACATTTTGGCAAATCCAACACTGAACCAGTTTCACGAAACTTAGCAAGCAGTTTGCTAACTGTAGCATGGGAGATGGGTGGTCTCGTAGGGTGTCTTGCATTGAAATCTGCTGCAATGACCCGGTTACTGCGTTCACCAGACATCAACACAATTTCTATCCGCTCCTCACGTGTTAACCTCTGCGACATGTCAATGGCTGTAAACAAAGAGAAACTTGTAAATAACTCATGAAAGAATAAAGTTACGTTAAAACCAAGCACACCATTGTTTTTCTTGTGAAATTCCCAATAAGTTTGATGTGTCACATGACCCTATTGAAAAAACAAAAGTTGGATCCAAAATGGCCGACTTCAAAATGGCCACCATGGTCACCACCCATCTTGAAAAGTTTCCCCTCACATATACTAATGTGCCACAAACAGGAAGTTAATATCACCAACCATTCCCATTTTATTAAGGTGTATCCATATAAATGGACCACCCTGTACATAAGTGTACTTTTGATAATTCTGTTCATGAATTAACAAAATAAGCTACTAATTAAATTAATTAATAAAGGAAACCCAGGCATAAGAGAGAACAAAATTTACTACTACGTGTATTTCATCAGCTTACTCATGGAAATATTGAGTACTACTAATATTACTGTTATTAAATGGGAAACTTTTCAGAAAAGCAGAAGTCAAAATAAGCAGGTTTCTGATTGTATTCTTTAGGTTGATTCAACTTCAACTTGTTGATTACACTCATTTAATATTTATTCTTCAGTTTTGCAAAGCTCAGGCAATAAACAGAACACAATATAACCCTTAAATAAGAAGGAAGTGTCTACATCACAAATACAATTTTCTCAACTCATTTAATACTAAAGACAAGGTTCTTATCTTAATCTGAAAACCCAAATAGAATGTGTTTCTTGTTAATAAATACTAAAATGAAACATGTTTATGAAAAAATATTCACTCTGCTAGCTAAAATTAAAATCAAATGAATAATGTGTGAAAACTTGGAATAAAGAAAATAAAATAAAAAAACACTCTAGACTTAGTACATAATTTACAAGCAAGTGTGCAGTTGCTGCTGTATTTCAAACTGTGCTTCATAATATTAGCTTAGAGAAGAACATTTTGTTCCTTTTGTATGTGCAGATACCCCTCACTGCAGCTGCTATGATCTCTCCTTCAGCTGTCATATTCTGTGTCATTCTCAGTTATCAGTCAGTTTTTCCTTATAGAATGGAGAGTGAATAACAAAGCCTCATCACTTGTCACTGACTTACTGTGTGGTGTTCACTGGTCATAGTTGTGAGTGGCTGTTTCACCAAAATTAACAAAAAAGGCACTTAAAACATGGCTCCTCCTGTTCTTTTGGTAGGTTACATCAGAGCTTGCACCATAAGTTTGCATTTTACAGTGCACTGTGAAGGGAACAACTATTTTCTTCACTGGAATTGTAATTTTTGCATGTAAGATGGAATATAGAGCTGTAAGACAAATTAAGCGCGTTCATACTTGTACTTAAATTACGTGCCTGTGCTTGAGAATATCTGTAACAAAATATGGTATTTGGTAGAATAAACCTTTTCATGAATAAAAAGAATATTTTGTTAATGTGGAAGTAGTTTAGTAGTTAGTTTGTTTGCAAGCAGGGTTATAATGAAAGGTGGATAAAAAATAGACGGCAAGTTAAAAAAAGATAAGGGGGAATGAATGTTAAATAAACTTTTTGCGCTGAGCTTCTTTCTGGTGTTTGATTGTATAATTTATCCACTGCATTGTAATATTTTGAATAACATATTAGAAACTCCACTGTATAACATTTTCCATGTTAAACTATAGCTTTTTGAAGGATCTGTATCTTTAGCTCAAGCGATAAATGTTATTTTGCTGTGCACAGCTTAGAATTGAAGTTCAGTACAAACACTCGTCATCAAAAGTTCTGGTGACGCTAAAAATGAGTTTAAAGGTCCATACCGGCTGTATTGGTAAACTGTCTTTCTCTCTGTCACTGAATCCATTTCAAATACAAGAAAAAAGTTGTTAAGCTACCAGAAAACACTAGATGATATATTTTACTTCTATCTTGAGATAACTACTAATGAAAAGCTGTATTTATTTATTTTTAACAGGAACATTATGTAGCTGTCTGTTTAGCTTGAGGGTAGGTAGACCCTGCTGTTTGCAGTTTCCAGCATCCAGAACATCCAAGCATATGATCATCTCATTGATTTGAAGTATATATTTAAAAAAGTATTACACACAAGGCAAGAAAGGCACACACTGAAATTTATAAAGCCTGTGGTTAAGAATAGCACTGAGACTGTAAAAAAGTCAGACAGTATTTAAGGCAAATATAGATTTAGAAATTGGCATAGCTCTTCTCTGCTTAAGGTCATGTCACATTAGGTGACTTTCTCATAGCCCTCATTCACACAATCTTAGCGAGTTAAAGGCAGTCTGCCGCATGCTCCAGTGAAGGTTAGTCACTTTGTCTGTTACACCCAGTGATTTCACTCGAATTAGTTCAGTGCTCACCCAGAAAAAAGTCAAAGAAGTTAGACTGATGTACAGCGCACATAATGCAGCAACAAAGAAGAAGGAATGTGGCTGTTTTGAGCCTCATGTCTGGTAGAAATCTCATATTTTACATACTGTAACAGAATGGAAAAAAGTAAAAGGGGATGAGATTGTAGCTGAACTTGCTGTACTTGTTAAGGCTTCGTACAGCACTGGCTGTGCCAGGTAGCCTGCTATCGTCCGTTACAAAACACAAGCACGCCTCTGCTAGAAAGTCCTCGCTCAGTGACTAAATTTGACATGTCCAGCAATTTTCATTCATGTAAATTAACATGGTCCGACAAACAAGATCAATGACCGCTGTTGTCACAAATTTGACATACCTTATTGCTAAAGTTGTGTACTACGACATTTGCTTTAAACATTTGTCAGACAACTATGCTGTTTCCTCCCTAAGTTACAGCCTGGATTAAATTTGCATTACTGATGATTGACTTGTTGAGTGCTGCAGAAAAACCTTCCTTTGAAGGACAACATTCCATTTCAGCCCTGCAGAGTTTACCTCACCACTCACCTGTGTTATTACTGTACATGAGGTATGCAGAAAAGTTTCACAAGAAATGGCTATTAACAAAAAAATAAATCCGCACCACGATGGGTGATCACAATGTACTAGTCAGCTGTGGATCAACAAGACTGTAAACTATCCTGTAATAAGTTGCCTGACACTGTTATTCATTTACCAAGCTTTCTTATCATATCTCCAACAGTGATTGCTTGCTTATGCAACCTGATACTAGAGCATCATGGGTGAGCAGTCCTATAAGAAGATGCTGGTCAGCTAGCCATAAGACAATGGGCTGAGTAGCTAGGGAAGTTACTGTAGTTTTGAGGAGCTTGTGCAATGAGGAATTTTCATAATGGATATTCTCAAACCAACCTAATCTAATTCAGTGTTGTTCTGAAGATTATTATGGTAGCTTTTTTTCCTCTGTCAGCTAAGGATTTGAATAGTAAAGCATGGAGGAGCTTGGAAATTAACACATCTTTCTCAAATCTGCCTTGTCAGGTTCAGGGCCACTGCTAGACAGAGCTTATCGTGTTAGCATTGCATGCAAAGCAGAAATCGGTACTAGACGGGTTATCAGTCTATCACAAAGGCCAGTCATATGACACACCTATACTGTCATTCAGATGGAGCCAATTTAGAGTTAACCATCTAATCTAACAAGTGTATGTTTGGATTGGGCCATGAAGCAGAGGGTTACCTAGAGAGAAACCCACACAGACCAAGAGAAAAAGTTGCAAGCACTGCACAGACACAGATTGACTGTGGGTTTTAAACCCAAAACAGTGAACGTATAAGGCAGCAGTGCTAACCACTGGTCCAAGGTGCCAGAGCTAGGAGGGAGCATACCAAGTTTTAACAAGTACCCCGAAAAGCAGCTTTATGCATCCAATAAAATTGGAGTATGTGGATAACAATGAAACAAAAGGTATTATAGAATAATTACAGCATTTTCACAATTGCTAGTTGGCAGCTAAAGTATTGCATCTATTGTCCATTCAAGTATGTATTTTTCTGTAGAATTAGTTTATTGAAGTGAAAAGAAATGTATTAATATTTTTAACTTTTGTTTGTTTTTTTGAAGGACTGGACATGTACCCCTCCCGGACAACTTTGTCTGAACTCCTTCCTGAGCCACTGCTAGCTGGTGTCATTGGTGGAACGTGCTTCTTGCTTGTCGCAGTTGTTTTGTCCATAGTGACAGCCTGTGCCATGAATCGGCGCAGAGAGAGACGCCGGAGAAAACGGAGAGATGGTAAAGATTCTTTCTTAGATTATGTTCAATGTGTTTGAATTTTTAATTTTGACAGATTGCTGCATTTTTGTTTGCAAGGAATTTGGCCTGCAGTAAAGGAATGATGTATCAGTTGCATTTGCCATGTTGCCGAAGTTGCTTTACAGTTTTTCTTTTAATTTTGATCATTTTGTGACCTCTCCCCTCATGACCTTACAGATCTCCCACTCGCATTTCAGAAGAGCCTGTCTCCACAGTAAGTGCCATCCCATCACAGAACCTCATGTCCTCTCTTTCTGTTAAATCAGCATAATAAACTAAAATCGTGTGCAGTAGAATTTCAGTGCCAAAAATATTAAGGACGTTTCAGGAAAAAATTATAAACTTTACCCACAGCTGAATGGACCTGTTAGATAAACTGGTCAAGTGTTTAGTCAAATATAATGTTATAGGTTCTTAGATTTACGTAACATTAATCAGTGCATAAAACAATGGTGAACTCTTCATTCTCATGACAAAGTCGATTCCTACACCGTAATAATGAAAATTGATTGGACAGGAGAAAGTCTGTGAATATGAAGAATAGATGGCTGGTAATTGATGAGTGTTGCCAACAAAGAGTCATGGAGTAGGAAAGAGTGGAAAAGTAAAAGTTATCACATACAAAAATCTTTGAAAGAACCACTCTGGCATGGTGGTGGTTTAAGAGCTGTTCCCTGTGGCCATAATGATCAAGAAATGAATTTAAGAGTTCAGAGTTCAAGCAGCAGCCTGTTTGTTATAAATATATTTGCTGTAGTTTTATAAGGCTACATTGAAAGCTTTGTGGTTGTGTTATTTCTCATTTTGGTGCTCAGTTACAATAATATAAAGTCACATTAATGTTTTAAGTTGATTATTACAGTAGTGGTAACCAAAACTGTACCTGGAGAAGTAATATACAACTGTGAAAGTGTAACAAATCAAACAACAAACCACAGAAGATACATGGCCTGACCGACGTGATGCCACTGCGAAAGCATAAAATGTGGATTAAGACTAGAATTAATATCACCAAATTAAATATTCCTATAACAAAGATGCAGCAGATTCACTCAAATTAAAATATGTAGCAGTGACTAGACTAATAATTTCAAGCTGGGATGGATTGTGACCTTAAATGCACGATCTTTTCTAGATCAATTGTGCTAATTTTTTGAGATGCTTTATGACAGGGATTGTGTACCCTTTGGTAATGTCCTGAAGGATTTAAAAAAAGAGATGATGATAAAACATTGGGGGCCTCACGTATAAAGCCTTGCATAGTATTTATACTAAAACATGGAGTACAGACAAAACTAGATGTGTGTACACGCAAAAAAAAAAATTCAGATTCATAAAACTGTGCTTAAGCAAAGTTCCACACACTTCCCCTTTATAAATATGAATCAACGTGAATTTTAAAGCACATGCACATTTTTTTTCTCAGGCCCCTGGAGAAAGAGTATCTGAGAGAGACAGACAGCTGAATCAAGTGAGTGAATGTAATTGCTGTGGGTGAAAGCTGCTGGTATTGGTTGTCTTAGTAGAATTCCCTGCCATTATAACAGCTGAGATGTTCAAACAGAAGTTCGGAGACTTGAAAAAAAGCATTATTTTTGTAAAATTATGAACATGCTTGAATAAGGGAAGGAATGAACGTGCAGCACTGATTGCTGTCCATTTCTGTCAAAGCTTACCAGTCCTGTTCACCTAATTTCTCCTGATATAAGCTGATTGTCACAGAAATACCATATAACTGAAATAAGAAACTGAAATGACTTTGAAGGAATGATGGATAAGATTGGTCAGCAGTACAGTTTTCATGCTGTGACACAAGTTGGTAAGCAATGATTTTATTTTAGCATAGAGCAAATTTTAAAATTCTGTAAGTACATAATAGAGTCATATATCTGAGCAAATTAAATATCAGATACAGTCACTGTCACTTTACTCATGATTATGGATCACATGTGATCTGTTATCCACAACTTTGAGATCTATTGTTCTTTCCAGTTTTACTACAACTAACAGGTGTTTCTTACTGTAACTATTACAGTAACAGACAGATCCACACTACAGCAGAAAGATTTGTGAACTTTGAAATGATTAAAGACATCTGTGTTCTTAAATGAATCACTCTTAGAATCAAACCTCCTTTGCCTTCACTGTCATAAGCACAAAGTAACCATTAGTGTGATAGGGTACATAAGCACCAATCAGCTTTAAACCATTGCTTCCAGCTTGATTAATACCTATATTGGATAAAATATCCATTTTTAATTTACAGTTACAAAATGATGTTAATAGATCTATTGTGTGTAGGTTCATTCTGTAGCATTGTGCAATCTGCTACAAGAGATTTCTCTGAAACTCTCTTGTGCTTTTTAACTTTTTGCCTACTTTATGGATTTTGTCTTTGCCTCATGTTTTAGGTACTTTTCTTAGCACCTGAATACCAGACAGAATGCTAGACAGAAATAAAGCTCAGTGCTCAGCACACCAGGCAGTGCAGCCCTTGGTTGGAGTGCAGGTCAGAATGAGGGACATGATGTAATAAAATACAATATAACGACTATTTTTTAGCAACATCAGTAATTCAAAAGAGTAGTCAAAGATAAGCCAGCGGGTGGTCAAACACAAAATAGCAGGGCAGGAAGAAGCAGCGGTACCAAAAATGTGAGACAAAGACAAAAGCCAAAAAGCACAATAATGAAAATATAAGAACACTAGGAGAGCTTTACAATGTTAAAGATAAAAGCCTCATTCAGTCTCCGTCTTTTATTTCTCTTACCCTTCCAATCAGGTGAATTCTCCTTGTAACAGGCAATGAGAGAAACAACAAAGCAAAGACTATACTTAGGGTTGGAGCCCCAGCCAAATACTGATTATAAGAGGTTGGATTCTGTGTTCCATTATATTGATGTAACTAGTAGTGTGTATGCCTAATAATTAAGCAAGTTTTGAATGTGTAAAGTTACGTTTTGAATGAGTATAAAATTAACAAAATGACCTTAGCAGTAAATAGTTAAAGGGCACTGAAGTTCTGCTGTAACCGATTGTCTTTTCTGAAGTTATGATAGGTTTTCTGTTCTAATATTAGTTTACCTAGTTTGTAGGTTTGGCTGTTTTCAACAATGTAATAGATTCATTTTAGTACACTTTGGTCTGACTTTTTAATCCAATCATAACCATAATGATTTCGCCAGGTGCTGTAGTTGGATTGGTTCATCAATTTCGTCTCTGGTTTTTCCTCTTGACAGAGCTGGCTCGTTTGCTGACAGCCCAGACAGCATCATGAAGTTCAAACTTCGCCCCTTTCTCTTTGGCAGTGCCTCAGATTATGCTTCTCTTGAGAAGAGCGGCAAAACCAGCCAGGAACCGCAGAAACGACAGCTACTCTGCAATCCACTACCCAAATACACTCTTTTTGAGAGTCACTTGGGTGGCATGTCTTCTCCAACCTCTCCCATCGAACCCATTTCTAGAGGTCCTGATGGTAGGTTTATTGTGCAGCCAGAATGCATATCTCCTCCGGAGGTGAAGAAAAATCTGATAAAGGATTTTCCACAGCTCAATGGGACTTCAGCCACTGAGGCTGATTTTGACAATGAACAATTTGAAGTAATATCTAAAAAGTCTTCAAAAGACTGCTCCTATGACTGCAGCAGTGTGGAGCAAATCAAACCTGGTCATGTAGAGAAGAGTATCAACTGCTTGACAACGAATGAAAAGGACTTTTTTTCCTTTCCTGTAAGCAAACTCGAAAACAGTTTTGATAGTAGAGAAAGCTATAGTTCTTGGGCTAAAGAACAAGTCAGATATTCTCAGCACAACGGTGGTTTGTACACCAGAGAGGAGCAGAATACAGAGAGAGATTGGAGGAAGTATGCAGTAACATATGAGGCTGAGAAACAGGGTAAAGACATAAAAAGAAGTTGCTTAAATGACACAGAAATTAATACAAAAAAACACCGTTCAACCAAAAGTGACAGCCTTCGCTATGCATATGAAGATCAGTATACAACTGAGGGGGATCTATCACAAAGTACACAGGGTAGGATTGTGGATTTTGAAAATTCTCTGAGAAGACAAACAAATAAAGACTTCTGTAAGGGTTATGTACCATTTAGTATATCCCGTGAAGAAGCAGCTTTGCAGAAAGACAGACTACAGTATCTGCCTGGTGCAGAATCTCAGAATGTTATAACCAAGGACATTGCAATGCTTGATTCAAACTATTGTTCACCTCATCCATCAAAAACACTTTGGTTCCACCAGTCTTCACAGCTAAAGAAAGAAAAATACAGCTCTGAAGAATCAGGGGAGAAGGAAAAAGCTGCCATGTTCAATCACACTTCTTTAACAAGAGGGGATGCCAAACTGACCAGAAGAGAGATGGAAGAAAAAGCACCAGAGAAGAATCCAGTGGACCGGGAGAGGCGTATAACAAATGCTAGTATCTTAGTCTCTGAGATGGAAAAAGAAAGTGACCAGAAAAGAGAGAAAGACAGCTTGAATACATATTTTAAACATGCTAAAGAGAGAGATTCAGAGAAGAGAAAAGACAGAATCCTTAGTCATCAGCAGAGCCCAGAGGGAACAAAAGAGCAGGACAAGCAACTTGAAGAAGCAATATGGCAACCACAATCAGTGTTGTTAAGGTCCAAGAGCCGTTCCTCTGCACTTAATGCTCAAAAGCACAGCTTTCGCAGGGGCTGCTATTTTGGTAACACAAGCAGCCCTTTGAGCCACACCTCCTCTGCCTCCTACATCCAATGGGATGTCAGTCCTGTAACATCTGTAACCAATCTGCTGCCAGTAGAAAGAAACCCATTTGTATGGAATGACTGTAAAGGGGCTAAACATGGGGTTAAACATGCAGCCTCTGAATGTTTTCTTTCTCCAAACAATGCCAGCTCGTCTCTATTCTCTGGTGATTTAAAAGAGACAAAAGCAGTATACCCAGAGAAACTGGGGTGCACAAAAAGAGAAAATGATACAGGGAGCAGGGAAATGGATGACAAGATTTTGAGGCAGTCCCTACAGGCGGCTGAAGAGCAAATCCACACTGACGAAGGAGAAGAAGCAAGTGACGGGGAAGCAGATGTACATTCCTTAGATTCAACAGTTATATGCAGGGCAGAAGTGTTTGAAGGAGAAGAGAAAGAGGTGACAAATAGGGATGAATATTTGTGTAATGCTACAGCCATAGCTATGAATGAAAATGGAGGAAGAGTAAATGAAGGTAATAACTACTCCTCTGCTGGTGGAAAATCTGAAACTTCCTTTCAGTTTAATTCCAGTAAAACGGAGAAGATGGGTATGGATACAGTAAAGGTTGAAAAAATAGCAAATAACACTGCTGAAGAAAAGAGCACTCAGAATGGAGCAAGATCTAAGCAGCCAACATCAGAAAGTAAGGATAATGTTCAGCTAGAAAGTGAGGTTGAGATGAAGAGCAGTGACCACTGTGTAACCACAGCACTCTTATCCACCAGTATTGAAAAAGAAGGTGTCCGTGCCCGTTCTAGAAAAAGTGAAAAATATGAATTCAATGACAGTTCAGCTGGCTTGTCTTCTGTGACTTTCTTTCAGGACAATGATGGAGAAGATGAGCAGTCTAATTTGTCTATATGCAAATCTCCTGTTACATTGAAAACCGGAATGCTGAATCGAAAATCCCCATCACCAGTCAATACTTCACAGCAGCATTCCTTGTCTTTGCTGTATACAAGCAGCATTTTGGAATATTTGAGTTTACCAGGTTTTATTGAAATGAGTGTTGATGAACCCATGGATCAAACTGAAGTCACAGACACAGATGTTTGTGCCCCAGAGTCAAAGGACAAGAATGAAGCCAGTTCAGGAATGAAACATTCACAGGAATCTTTAGAAACATGCAAAGCATCACACTCATGCCAAAAGCAGCAAGGCTTTTCAAATGGCACATCTGGTTTAGCCTCAGAAGTTACGTTGAACTTGAGTGACTTTCATACTTCATTGGCTCAGAAACCTGACCTTACTATAGATACTCCTGGATTTGAAATAGAGACAAAACATACCCCAGATTTGGGGTTGGGTGAACATAGAGCATATAAAAGTTCTGAAAATGACTTATCAGTGAGCATGGATTTGGTTAAAAAAGAACTGCAGGCCTCACAAGAGACACTTGGAAGTTCTTTAGCTGGAAAGCCAGGAAACATCTCCAGGAGGATTGATCTAAAGAGCCCTCCAGAACCTCTCAAAGACAGAAATGTTCATGTAGCTCCAAAACCTGACAACTTATTTAAACATAAACCAGATCTTATTAAGAGCCTGGACTGTAAAAGAGCCAATTTTTCTTATCAACGTCAGCCATGCCCTAGGCCTTTCCTAAACCAGTCTCAAGTTTTAGA
The DNA here is from genome assembly GCF_016835505.1 of Polypterus senegalus. Taxonomy (NCBI): domain Eukaryota; kingdom Metazoa; phylum Chordata; class Cladistia; order Polypteriformes; family Polypteridae; genus Polypterus; species Polypterus senegalus. Next base: position 140,014,707 of record NC_053164.1, read on the forward strand.
AGGTTCAGCTTCTGAATCTCATGGTTCTGAGCAATTCCTTAGAAAATCTCATAGTTTAGGAGCTCAGTGGTGGAAGCAGTGTGAAAGCACAAGGCCTTCCACCTCTCAGAGCTGTGGATATTTACTACAGCACACTCGTGATTATAGTCGAAATGCTCTGGAAAAATCGGGTTCATCTCCAAAAGGAAAGTCCAGCTCAGAAACTCTCCAGGTGAATACTTGGAAACATTCTGCACTGACATTGCCCAGATCAACAGGGCCTAGTCAGTTAATGAAAAACATGTCCGCCTCAAGGTTGATGGATGTTGAAAGTTCAAACACACTATCTTGTGAAAGAGCCAAGTGGATGAGACCAAAGCAAAATGCCTCAGGAGAAACAAGTGGGAAAACAGAATTTCTGAGACCACCTGAACTTAAAAAGGGACCACTAAGGGCTTATTTGCCAAGAGGATACAGCTGGCCATCACCCTATCATTGTTCCATTGGATTTAGGACACCAGTACATGAAACAAGCAAAGTGGATGAAACTGAGAGGGAAACTGATGTATTAATTAAAGACTTGAAAGATGTGAAAGAAGCCAGAGCAAGCATTGCCAGTCAGAGCAGTGGACGAGGAAGCATGGGCACATCTTTTTCTCATTCACTCCCCCGAGGTTCCCTTTCTCTTTCTCCTTCTTTACCTGGCTCTCCTGAAACTACTCAGTGTACAGACAATGAGACAGAGAATGAGTCTCACAAGGCAATGGTAGTGGACAGCAACGTGCTGGAGAACAGGACTCAAAAAAGGTAATTTTTATATAGAACAAGAGAAAGATGGTAGGACTTAAGGACATCTCAATCTGACCTTTTTGTAGGCTGTAAAAGTTTAATACAAATGTCTAAAGATTATTGATTCTATTATCTGCTTGTTGGCAAATGTCATTTTCAGGTTTAACAGTAATGGTGTCTAAAAGATATACAATGAGCAGCATCCTACATTAGTAAGATTTGCTTGGCTGGGTTGTTAATCATTTGAACTGAAATCAGAATTCATTTGATTTAATTCTTGCATATTAATTTAATTTCCATCCGTCCATCCATTATCCAACCCACTATATCCTAACTACAGGGTCACGGGGGTCTGCTGGAGCCAATCCCAGCCAACACAGGGTGCAAGGCAGGAAGCAAACCCCAGGCAGGGTGCCAGCCTACCACATGGCACACACACACACTAGGGACAATTTAGGATCGCCAATCCACCTAACCTGCATGTCTTTGGACTGTGGGAGGAAACTGGAGCACCCGGAGGAAACCCACACAGACACGGGGAGAACATGCAAACTCCACGCACGGAGGACCCGGGGAGCGAACCCGGGTCTCCTAACTGTGAGGCATAAGCGCTACTGTGCTGCCAGCATAATTCCCTTTATTATCTATTTATAATATTTAATACCAGTGTACAGGAAGGAGAAATTGTAATGCATATGTTTGGCATTTTTCAAGCCAATGTTATTTTTTCACAGACATGGTATGTATGCATTTTCCACATGAATCTGTATTCCAATTTCCAGTGATTTTTATAAATTTTAAAAAATATCTTGCCCGTACTGGAGCTTTATATTGGACTTAATGGGGTACAGGTATAGCCATATAGCCAAGGCAGCTGAGTATTGATCTGCATCTTGCAATTACACACACATTGTAAAATAGCTTTTTTGAGAAAAAAATATTTTGAGGTTCTGCCGTTTTAAAAGAAAACAAACTGTGCACTACCTCGGCAGATATAGACTTTAGCTAACCTTTCCCTTCCCAGAGGAGTAGTTTCTTCCAAATTGGATCAATTCACAGTAAACTGTTCATGCCACATGGTTGGTTTTTGTTCTGGTTTATGTCTGTATTTATGTGTAAACTCGAGCAAACAGATAATGTATTCTTACTTTAAGAAAAATAGTACCAGGAATTAATGATAAAATGGTTATTTGCACATCCCTTTTTGTTGTCACAAATGTGTCGGAAGCATGTAAGGCATGTTGTCTTTTATTAAACTTAAAGAGGATATATTCAGTAAGTTTGAAGCTTTTATTTTTCAGTGGTGCTTCATTCTCTATTGCCTCTATTGTAAAGCACCGGTGCAAGATGTATATATTTTAAATTTATAGAAACTACTGGACTTTGGAATACAATTTGGTGTGGCAAATGCATATATGTTATATTTGTGATGAAATAACTTCAACTTGAAAAAATACCAAACTTCTCCTTTAAAAAAGAAATCCCTTAGTGAAAATCAGTGTCCAATCTTTAATTTTTAAAGGGCTATAAAGTAAAAAAAATATTGATATCCGAGGATGTAATTAGTGAAGAAGAATCTTCACTTTATGATAAGAAAAACCTTGAATCTTTCAAATATCTTTATTGGTTCAGGAGATATTTGAGATCTCATAAAGGCTTCCAAATGCTAAAAATTGTGACAGTTGCCATCTCTGAAGTGGGTTAGGGTTAGGGTGCAGGGAGCAGCATTTTGTTATAATTATTTCTGGACATCAGTCAATTAAGATTTTTAAAAAATGATACAAGCAACTTTTTTCAAAATTGGATGAATCTTAATAGAATGATCCCTATTAAGACAGGGTGCTTATTTCTTAGACAAGTATTTCCTGTGTGACTGACTACTTGTTATTTGCTTACCAGGAAATCAAATGAATGTTTATGTTGAGATTACAGAAGACTAATAGAAAGCTCAGTATTTTTTTTTTTTTTACATATATTTATATAATGTTTTATTGTGTTTTATTTATATAATGTTTTATTGTGTTTTAGATAGGGTTTCATGGGAAATATGTTACCCTCCTAAAATCTTCATTATTGTTGCAAAAAATAATTTTATCATAGGCTCTTTCTTCTTGAACATGTGAACTTACAATACAAATATAGACTGGATCAAAATGTGTGAGGGTCACAGAGGTTATAAAAGACAACCGAGAACGAGACACTTTATAAACCAACTGTTTTTCTTTTTCACTTAAATACTGTTGGGGAATAAAATGGTTTTGATGTAATTTGTCTTGATTTTGGCCTTACAAAAGCTGCCATTCCAACTATACGTCTGCTGTCCACTGTACATTTCTCTTCTTTACTTGTTTTAAGACTGCAGTAGACATTCAGCTGCCTTGGTGTAATCATGGACAGTGACCTAAACTTTAATTTGCACATTAACCTGATTAGTAGCACTGCATTTTTAAATTTGAGGTAAAAGTCTGACCTCTAATATAATTGAAGGTGCTGACATTTTAATTCCTTTTTATGTTTTAAGACAAATAGTTTGCTGTAGTGCTCTCCTAAAAGGACTATCAAAGAAAACCTCAGTCAGTTGCAATTAGCTGAGAATGCAGCAGCCAGAATCTTAACACTAGAATCCCTGAAGCCTGTGAAAATGTTTGTAATGCCGGGGCACCTTAATTTTACTCACACCTCCTCATCACTGCGTTAATTGTTTTGTAGATGTATCAATCGGCCTTGGGAAGCCAGCCTGCTATTCTGTCCCCCACCAAAGCAACTGGAGTCAGACCCAAAATTCTCACAGCTGAAGTAAGTTTATCTGGGAGTGAAGCATCTGGAATTGTATAAGTAAATAATATATTATTTGAAATACATACATTTCATGTGTGTTCCCTGTCTACAGCAATCTGTGTAAATGTAGGACGACATTTCGTTGAACATGAAACTAAAGCAGACATTTTTTTCATATGTTATACTAATAATGACAAATTGTTGACGTGAAGTCTGCAGTGTGTGAAGACTGAAGTCCAAATATCAAATAAACACTTTCATAAAAGGTATAACAAAACAAGTGTGTTTTTTCTTTTTCTTTGGTTTTATTCTTGAATAATTGTTCAGTTTACATGTTGCTGTCAATGTGTGCAAATGGAAACCCAGTGGTGGGCTGCTTTTATTTTTTATTATATAATAAAAACATACTTTTCATTTAAGTATGTAACAAATCAACGAAAGAAGTGTGCTTTTATTCAAGAATAAAACTGAATAAAACACAATTAAAAAAGCAGCATAATAAAACTGAATTAAAAACCGAATTAAAAATTCCGCACATAAAACCACACTTGTTTTGTTATACTACGTCTTTTATTCGAAAACTAACAGTGCCAGGTGGAGTGGAGTGTGAACATGACTGAGAGTACAAAATCAAAAAAAAAAAAAAAAGGCTTTTACAAGTATGATAACTGTGCACATTCTTGAATAAAAAGAAAAAAAGCAAAAAATGTCATCCTACATTTACACAGATCATTATGGACGTTATGAAACACACATGAAATGTATGTATTTCAGATAACAATATATTATTTTCTTGTACAATTCCAGACACCTCACTCTCAGGTAAACAGACTTCATCTGTGCTTGACTTCAGCTGCCTTGGTGTGGGATGGGATAGCAGACTGTGTGTCTGTGGTCGATTGACACGTTTGCAAAACAGAGGCGATACTGGTGCACAATTAACACAGTGATGAGAAGGTGGGAGTAAAATTAAGGTGGCCTGGTATTACAAGATTTTTGCAGGCTTCAGGGATTCTAGTGTTAACCAGAAAAATTAAATTTGTACACATCTCACCAGTTTAACATCATTACATTGGTTACCAATCATCCTTTAGAACTGACTTTAAAATACTACTAATGATTTATAAAGCCTTACATAATCTTATTCCTTCCTTTATTTTGGAATGCCTGCACCCCAACTGTCCAAGTCATAACCTTAGATCTTCTCACCTACAGTAAGATATTGCTTATTATTCCACAAGCTAAGCGTGAAGGAAGTGATGGTGGCCTTTTGCTGTTAGGCACCAAAAATCTGGAATACTTTACCATTTAAAATATGCCAGGATGACAATTCTGTTTAAAAAAAAACAAACAAAAAAAACTAATAAATACTTTCTTAGCTTGTCTTTTTTTCATAGCTACATATATGACTACTTAGTAAATGTGGTCTGAAGCATTTCAAAAACTGAAAAACAACAACTTTTACAATCCTTGAGTCATAACATACTGATTGGTAAAGCACAAGAAATGACATGATTTAACACAAATGCAGATGTGAGCCACATAAAGTGAGATCAACCATAGATTGCCACTAATCTAGTATCTTTTTATTAATATCTGTGCCCGCGGTGGTCAAACCTCCTCCATGAGTGTCAAGTTCTCATCAGTATGATTTATCTTTTGACTCTTGTTTGATAGTACCCATCAAACTTGGTATAGTCCGTACATTGTTTGAAATTTTGAGATTTAATTTATCTTGTCCCATCCATTTTCTGATTTACTTATCCAGTTTAGCAGTGGAAAGACCTGTTTGTAATCCCAAAAACTAGGGGGAAACCAACCTTGGATGGGACATTAGCTCTTCAGTCACACCAAGTCAGTTTATGTTTAATAGGGATTTTTTTTTATCATAACCACAGGCTTGCTATCATCAGTTGGACGATGTCAACAAGGACACCTCTGCAGTTAGCTATTTAAATCACCATCCCTACTTTATGCACAACCATCATGAGGCATTTGATAAAAATGTCAGACTAAGTGAACAAGTTGTTCCCCACCAAATTTAAAATTCTTTTACTGTTGTCTCCAGCTGTGATGTACAGCTGACCCATTGACACTAAATGTTCATTATTTTATGAAAAATGTGTTGGTATTAGCAAGATTAATATGCAAGTCTGATCACTTAACTTTATTCTTTATAGACGTGATACTTCAGTAGATGAAAGCTATGAGTGGGACTCAACTGAATTTTCTGTTGAATCAGACATTCTTGAAGCTTTGAAAATATACAAAGGCAATAGCAGAAGAGAAGAACGAGTCCAAGAGAGAAGGAAAGAGCGTCCCCGATCTACCATTGCACTGAGAGAGCTGGAAAGTAAAGGTGAGTAAGTTAACAACTTTTAGTCATTCGGCATGATTATACAGGGATCCTTACTGTTCCTGTTGGTATTAATTAGCTGTGTACAACAAAATTAAGCAGTGTTCATCATTGCCACCTTACGAACTAGAATTCAATGGGGAATAGCTTAAAAAATGGAATCTGCATGTTCACTGTGAATCTGACTCAGTGTTTCTTCAGGAAACCTGAGATTAGACCTTCAGTCCAAATACTGCTTAAATGTCTGTTCATCCCCCAATTGTACATGTGTAAATTATATTAATTTTTCATTATAAAGTACCTTTAGCCTTGTTCACAAGTTGAGGATAGAGTGCCAAGCTTTGTTTTAATAGATCAAATTTGTGAAAAGTGTTCATTTCAGTTGCTTTAACTATATTGGGGCATTAATGTATCAAATTATTTCATGTGATTTGGAAGAGTTACAATTTTTATAAGTACATATTGAGAAATCTACTGTATTTTCTGCGTGTTGTTGAAGGTGCAGTATCTGTATTGAATGCAAAAATCTTCTTTTTTAAAGAAACAAAAACCAAAACCAATATCAGATCATCATGTTGTCTGAGAGCGTTCTTTCCTTGTTGTTTTAGGTCTGCTCAGTCCATTGGCCTCAGGTAGTTCATCTACGTACAGGGTCCCTGTGCACTCCTTGAGTGAGGCTCGTTTCAATGCACTGAGGCTTGAATTTCAGGAATACCGCAAGGCACAGGAAGCCGAATGTAAGACAGCATCTGACCAGGAAGCCACACTTCTATGAGACCCAGGTGTGTTTAAACAGCTGAGTAATTTTAAAGTTTTTTTTCCCCCTTTTATCTTTTGTCTAGTACTGTATTATTGCAATTTATTGTGATCTTTTGAGTCTGTGCAAGACTAATCTTTTATCCCAGTTTATGACCTAAAGATGGTGAAGACAGATAAGATGATCAGTATTAACTTTATAAAAGGAAGTGGTGAAATTTAAAAGCTATTTACAAGACAGTACTTCAGAACAGTTATTCCTGAACATACTGTATCTTTTACTTCTATTTATTACATCATGTTAATTTTTAATATCTCTTTTCACAAGTCACATACAGTTCTCTACATGCATGCACTTGTAGCATTCATGCTGATATGATATTTAACAATTGCTTCATCCTTTATATATCTTTTGATCTGATTGGGTATAACTATGTTTCATGAATAGAACTTACACCTTATTGAAAATAGTGTGAGCCTTGTGTTGCTCTTTCTCCTCTTTTTACTACAGTTTTTACTTCTACCAGCCAAATTACTGTAGAAAGAAGGATGTATCCAAGAAAGGTAATGTAGTAAATCTCCTGTGGATTACATTAGACAACAAAGGAGATCTTGATATGCCATTCGTATTAAAACATTAATAGTTTCCCATTAGAATAGCTTTTACAAAGACAACAAATCTCACAGCCAAACATTCGAAAAAGTCATTTTATTCAATAGAGAGAAAGAAATGAAATTCAATCTCGGGCAGTTATATGTTGCGTTGTCACAATGAAAGTCCAAACACGGAATCAAAATTCAATGTGATATTGATGAAAATGTAATTCAAAAAATAGTTTAGCAGTAAACTAGGTACAAAACCCAACACACGTTTATTCATATTTAACTATTATTTACTGAGCACACAACCCCAAAACTCTCCCAAAGTCCAGGCCTCAACAATGCCTTTTCCTTCTTCAGGCCGCCTCCTTTCCTCTCCTCCCAAGCTCCATCTTTCTCCGCTCCCGACTCAAGCCATTGAATGGAGGGAGGCGGCCCCTTTTATACACACCCGGATGTACTCCAGGTGCCTCCTAATTAGCTTCCGGTGGCAATCTCAAGTGTGGCGGAAGTACCGGCTGCGCACCTGGAAGCACTCCGGGTGTCCCTGGTCGTCTCATCCCCCAAGCCCTTCCTGTTGTGGCAGAAGTGCTGAGGGCCAGGGCTCCTCAGGCATTGGGGCGCCCCCTGGTGGTGACCACGGGCCCCTTTAGGGTTGAGCTTCTAAGCTGTGTTCCTGTGGTCCCCAAAGCCATCAGGGCGGTCGCCCCCTTGAGGTCTGGAGGAGACATAATCCCTCCTCCGGTCCTTCCGGGCATCCTGGCTCGGTGCAATTCCTAGCCACTTGCCACAGTATATTATATGTGTCAAAAAAAGGTTTGGGGCAGTCACCCGTATATTGGTATTCTGGCTGCAAAGTTGCAAAATGTATGACAGCACTGATGTGCACAAAACCGAGTCCAAAACAGAATATAGGGAATAGGGAAAAGGTGGATGCTTTTAAAGGAAAACACAGGAAGTGAAGTCAGAGGGGTCGGACTCATAGGGGTCTTTAGCCATAGGCTCGAGCCACGACATGACATCCCAGGGGCCGGAGCCGGCAAGGACTTCTTCCATAGGCTCAGACCCGGAAGTGATGTCAGGAGGGCCAGGTGGAATCTCCCGTGAATCGGTCTGCAGAAAGGGGAGAAGAAAGAGTCAGTGCACTCTGCCACATCCCGGTCTGATTTGGAATTGCCCTTACTCAAACCCTTTAGCTACCTCCCATGTGCACGTGTGTGACAGTGTGTATATATAATATATATGTATATGTATATATTTGAATCAAGCAGATAATGCAATCAACATGACCCAGAATCTCAAAGGTGCGTTTCCAGCATCTTGTAGAATCCATGCCACAAAGAATTCATACTGTGTGAGAGCAAAAGGAGGGGCCCTACCCAGTATTAGTATAATGTTCCTCATAATTTGCCCTGTGTAGTATTTTATGACTTTCCTTTCTATTTGCAATCCTCCAGAGAATGATTTGGTGCCACTTTATGCATATGGTTGCATACAGTGTCCAAAGTGTGGCTTGCCTAGGATAGATGTGGCTGCATTTTTTAGTTTTCATGAAATTTGAAACATTTGTACTTCCTGCCTCTCAAAGTCCTATGACATGAAAGAGAAGATATCCCCTCAAGATTCTTGTTTGCCTGTTATTCTGCACGCATTCTGCATGTCATGTTGTCTTTCCTACTTATTTCTTGTACTTCATACAAATGTTCACCTTTATATGGGAAGATTAGCAAAGCTGAAAGAAAATGCAATCCCAATTGAAATGCCATGTAAGAAGATAACTGGCAAGCTACAAAGGTGCTCCTGGAATGAGAAGATATGGGTGAACCTGGTTACTTGCAGGTTGGGAAGTGCATACTTAGACAGCTACTGAGAAAGTGATGATAAACTGTGGTGAGTCTGGGCGATTGGAGTCTTTTAAGGTTCTCTCACTCCTCACATACTTTTCATATATTTGTGCTGCATTTGAAATGCAGCGAGGGTGCTGGGATATCATTTTTGCTGAACATGTGGGTACTCAGCCCATGCTATTAGTCCCATCAGTAACGACTGAGAGGGTCTACGTTTGCTTTTAGCAGTGCCTGGTCCAGAATCAAGGAGGGTTTTCCCTGTGGAACCTTCGTAGCTCATTCAGCTGTGACTAGGTAATCTGTGTGGTTATATTTAAAATGTCTTGCGTAGCACTTTTTATATATCATTTTTGCAATTAGTACAATTGTTTGACATTATAAAAAAATTGCCATTTTCCTCATGTTAGGATTTTAACATTCTTAATGCCGTGGTTCATGGAATGCACCTTTCACATTATTTTCTATTGTGTTTTGTTTCTAGCAGACCACAAGACCAAGACAGATCAACATTCAACCCTTCAGCCAGTTACTGGACCCTAAGGAGAAACCCGCTGAGTGCAATAAACCAGAGCTGGAAAGACAAATCAGCTGGAATAAGAGCCTAGTCATTTTCAGGTTATTATTTGTACCAAAAATCAACAGCCCTGAGACCAAATTGCTCACATTAAGGGGAAAATTCTTCAAAAGCTATTAAATAGCAAGTGGGTCTTATGAATCAGTTCCTTTATGCAGGTGTAATAATGAAAGATGGACAAAATCCTGTCGCCAGCTGGAATGAAAAAGAAAGGGTGGAGGACTTCTCATGAAACACAGGAAGGATCAACGCCTTTCAGACAGCATCACACATTTTTGAAGAGCAGAGGATACGGCTAGAGGTTTTGGATGGTCAGCCCATGTATGTTTTGCTTTTGCACTATGAACTTGTCACATTTCAGAGTCTTGAGCACTGCTTTTACAAATAATTTAGTGGGGAAGTGACTGGAATTCAAGGCCAGGTACATGAATGTAGGACATGAAAAGATGCCAATGTCTACCCACTTCAAGGACGTTTTCCCCTTTATGAAGTTAGTTGCTTATGGTTTACTTCTGAGTTCAATTTGGGGGAACGTGTGATTGGCTGTTTTCGAGTGCAGCTTTATTTTTATTTTTTTTTTGCGCAAGTCAAACTTGAAGTAGAAGGGGATTCATTGTATTCCCTCATACTGTATATGGTATATTTGTACAACGCCATCCAGTTATTTTTGTTTTTGTGTTGTAATGTTGTCTACTGATCTTTGGCTTTCACTGAGACAAGATGGAAGCTTGTCTGAAAGTGAGCCAAGTTGTTCAGCTGTGGTGATATTCTGCACTGTACATACTTCACTGGGATGTTTGTGTGGACAGGTTAGATCCACGAGACACTTGGCCACTTCCCTGGCTTTCACATTTTAAGGCTATAGCGAGTAGGTAGGAATTTAACAATTGGCACTTATTTATTTGCTGGTTCCTGTTCACGATTCTGGGAGTATACAAATATGTGGTGTCAAATGGTTTGGGACAACTGAAAATATTTCACAGTGTGGGTTACGGAAATGGTAACATTCCTAAAACTTTCCTTCATAGAAGTCTTCACTTTCTTTCATAAGATCTATAAGCTGCTGTTCTTTAAAATGACATCTAAAACATTACAGTACGTTTAAACTGAAAATAACTCAGAAAAGCACAATTATTAGTCATTTGATTCATCCATTCAGTGAGGTGAAACCTGTTCTGGCAGCATCAGGTGCAAGGTGGGACTCAGCCCCTGTGTGGGGGGCTTGCTCATGTACTGTATGCTGGGACAGAGCTGTGTCACCCCTAAAACGGGAGAACATGCAGGAAACTGATGTGAACGAGGGGAGAATGTGCAGACTACACACAGACACGCCTCGCAATCCTCCAGTCATCCAATTGACGCCATTTGCAGGATGATGAGGGACTGTTGGCTGCCCCAGTAAAGGTTAAAGCAATCGTAATGCGCACCAAAATGTTTGATTCAGTTTTCAGTTCACTTAAAATGCAAGCAGTTTAATTCTCAGCTTTGTTTCTTCTTCCATTTTTATTTTCCTAAGTACAGGGCAAGTCTGTATGGACTGAACGTGAATGATGGTGAGGTCGGTGTGTCATTTTAAACAGACTCTCATCCAGAACTTTCAGGTGCCCACAACCTTGAAAAGGAGATACTGGGGTCAGGAAATGGATGGATGCAAATAAGAAAAAGGATTCTGAATATCTGAACCTGACACTGTGTTTGTACTGGAAAGGATCTTCAAACTCAGTATTGAGTTTAATGTAATCATATGCCCTTCTAATTCTATGCATCTCTTTAACTTTTAATACCTGTTTAATTTAATGGCTGTACATTTTGTAAATACTCAATTTGTATGTGTGTGTGTGTGTGTTTTTTACGAGGTTTTGCTCATTATTGATTGTTCTTGATTTACACGTGTTCTGTAGCTTTATACAGTCTGCCACTTGCCCTACAGGATTACAGCGTGTTCCGGTACTCAGTGCTTCATTTGAAAAGGTTTACTAGTGCGATCATCTAGGCACCATCTCTGACATGACGTGCTATTGCGCACTCATCTTTGCTGTGCGTCTCTGCAATTAAAGTCGTTTCCTAATGGACTGCTACTGCTTAAGAAGCAGAATGAATGTGAATTGATTTTTTTTTTGTGTATATATATAACAGAGTACAATATTTTTATTTGATTATCTTTTTTGATCTTTATTTTATGTACCGTTATGGTCTACGCTCACCCAGTATTCACGTACCAGTTTGCGGCGACTTTTCCATAAATCAAAACCTTCACACTTTGATGAGTTTGAGAGACATTTTATTCAAAGAAATTACACACCTTGGGAGCTCAAGCATCTTTTGGTTAATTTCAATGCACTGATTTTATTTTTATGTTTTATTTTGCTTTTAAATCCCATATCTGAGCAGGACCAGCTCAGCTCGTCTTTGTCAGACTTGGTTGCACTCCCAGTGGTGTGTGGAGCTCCTCTTCTGCATCATGGCAGTGCTCAGCATGGAGAATGCTGGCCAGGTTTTATTTGGACTCCTTTCAAAACTTAACAGATGTGTTCCATTATTTGATAAATGGGGACTATATTATTTTTTTATATACAAATATTCTTTTTGTACCAAATTCTTAAATTACAACACAGGTTTTGAACAAAGATTTTGAAGTGTGAATTTGTTTAAATTGTTTGTTAAAATTGTAATAAACTTTACTAAAAAACAAAATCCAGATGTTGCGTATTATTAATGTTTGAAACCCCTTTGATATGTCATGTGTAACGGAATGTTTTCTTGTGATTATAGTGGTAACAGTAAAATTGAACTGCACAATCAGGTTTAGATGTGAGCTTCCTTGCTTTCCGTGGTAAAGACGAGGACTTCAGACCTGCATTTTCATCTGACCAGGTATGTTCTTCTTTGTGTCATTTTTAAAACTTCCCATTAGTGCCTTGGCAATTGAAAAGAGTGAGTTACTTGGACCACTGTCTGTTTGCAAGTTCTCCATGAGTTGGCGGGTCCTAATGATGTAGTAACTGGGCAGTTTTCACTACAGTACTGACGTGTCCTTTAGGAACCCCTTGTTGGTTGTATAGCAGCATTGTGCACAGGGTTCCAGAGAATGTAAATGTTCTGGGGTTTGTCAAGATCATCTCAGTTGGTGGTCCTGTGCACAAGCCTGGGCAAGATGTTCCTCAGATAAGAGGTGTACGGATCTCCTCCTTCATCTTTCCATGTTGGTTCCTGTCTTGAGAATTTTGAGTTGTTCTGTGTCTTGGAATGACCAAATATATGTTGTGTAGAGCAGTAATCGGCAGTTTCATATTGTTGCAGAATTCTTTGCCTTCAGTGTCTTGAGCTGCCTTAAGAAAGTCTACTTTAGGTATTTCCATGTGCATCTAGAATCTTCTCCATTTATTTCTATACAAGTGAACAGCTCAGCTTTGTAAGATCTCATAGCTCTGCATTAGAGTTGAGATTAAGACTGTGTACAAGATGTCTTCTTGAAAAGGGGCTACCCGTGCACCTATTAGTCAATTACTGCTGTGTAACAAACGTAAAATTGCTTTGTTTGCTCTCAACAGGAGGAGGACTACCAATAGTGCACTAGTAGTCCGTCATGTAACAAGACCTTAACACTAGAATTACCAGAGCCTACGAAAAACTCGTAATTCGTCCCACCTTAAACTGCTTCTTAAATCCCTTCACACCTCTCCGCCAGCGTCCTTTGTCTTCTAAATGTGCTGATAAAGAGAAGCTTGGAGCAGCCGGCTATTCCATCCCCACACCAATTTAGAGCGTGCACGAACTTCTCTCAGCTCATGCCTTGATTGAGTATCTGGGAGTGAAGTGGAGTTTTAGAGTGGAAATAATAGATCGTTATTTGGAACACACGCATTTCATGTCTGTTCCGTTTCTACAGTAATCTGTGTCAACACATTGTTAAAACAGAAACGTTTTTATATTCTAGTAGTAGATGACAAAATGTAGGCATAAACTATATAATGTATGAAGCCTGAAGTCCAAATAGCAAAGAAACATTTTCACAAGAATAACACAATTATGCTTTTATTCAAAATATAGCTGCAGAAACAAAAGCCGCCTTAACATGCGACATTGACAGCTGTTTCTTGTAACTGCCTCCGTGGTTCAATAGACTCAGCCCCGCTTGGGAATCAAGGGGTCACGAGTTCGATCCTGCCCCTCCGTTTTGAGAAGTAAACTGCCCTTATTCTTACTATTTTAGTATAAAACATACATTTAATTTGAGTCTGTAACTGCCGGTGCAATTTATGATCCTTGTAAAGGTTAGCTTTTTTTTTATTCACTTTTCATTCTCTCAGTCGCTTCAGAATCAATCCATACAACCCCATCTGACACGGCTGTTTTCACTAAAGACGCTATAGCTCTGCAGTGTACCACGATGCATACTAACGCCAAATACCCCACACCCCACAGGGTTATGACACACAAACGCTGGCGAAGCTGCCTTCTTCGTATCTCACCGTCACTTGCTTTTCTTGTTATTCAGTTTTATTGAGTGTCCCCACATGTTGCTGTATGCTTTTTCTTTTGTACTCCATTGCACCATGCAAGCTGTCGATCAATCGCCTACTGTAACTTGCTTTCTTTTTCTTCGGTTATACAGATAGTTTTGAATAAAAGTGCACTTGTTTTGTTTGTGAAATGAAGTGTCTGCGTGCACTTTTCGTGGCATTACACGTGTATTTTTTGAGCATGCCCGTTTGAGCAGTATAAAAAGTATTGAAAAGTATAACAAAACAACGGGCAGATGGGGAGTGTCTGATGATTGCATATAGCGCCGAACTTACTGCTCTTTACTATTCTCTCCTCTGCGTGCCCTGGAGTACAAAAGAAACAGAATACAGACGCGCTATAGCTCTGCGTTGTACCACGATGCATACTAATGCCCCCACCGGTTCTGACACACAGGCGCTGGCGAAGCTGCCTTCATCGTATCTCACCGTCACTTGATTTTCTTTTTATTCAGTTTTATTGAGTGTTCCTGCCAGTCCCGCATGTTGCTGTATGCTGGATATTTTCACATATATTGTCTCTTTCTTTCAGGTCTGTGTAATAGAAACCACAGCATAGAGAGAAGTGTGTACATTGCTTCTTACAGGAAAATGCGATGGATAAAGTGCACTTGAATAAAAGTGCACTTTTGTTATACTTTTACACCAATATATGTTCCTGTGTTTGAACGACACGGGCAGATGGGGAGTGTCTGATTATTGCATATAGCGCCGAAGTTACTGGTCTTTACCATTCTTTCCTCTGCATGTCCTGGAGTACAAAAGAAAAAGCATACAGCAACATGCGGGACACTCAATAAAACTGAATAAAAAGAAAACCAAGTGACGGTGAGATACGAAGAAGGCAGCTTCAGCGTTTGTGTCAGAACCCGGGCGGGGGGGTGTTTGGCGTTTGTATGCATCGTGGTACACTGCAGAGTATGGAGGAATATTTCGGACAAAATGAAATAAATAAATAAATGCGTAAATAAATAAAAGTACTGTGAAATGTGAGCATAAATAAATAAATGTGTCATGAAATGAGAGCCTTAATAAATAAATATGTCATGAAATGAGAGCATAAATAAATAAATGTGTCACGAAATATGTTTTTCGTTGCTTATTTATTTATTTCATTTTGTCCGTAACATTCCTGCAAACCGCCATGAAATACGGCTTGAAATAAAACTGTCACTTTCACTCGTCAAAGTTGAGAGGGTGGGCTCTAACACGCCCTCTAGTTACTGATTGGTGAATCGATAGCACAAGAATTAATTAGAAAAATGCTTACTACTGCCGATGAAATGGATTCTGCCGAAGATATTACGTATTTCAGAGAGAGAATTGAAGATTTATCGGAAGAAATTACAATGTTGGCGGCCCTTTTAGACTCCGATATAGATGAAACTGTTTTTGAAATTATCGAAAAACATGTCATGTACTACTAGAATATAAAAAACGTTTCTGTTTTAACAATGTGTTGACACAGATTACTGTTGAAACGGAACAGACATGAAATGCGTGTGTTCCAAATAACGATCTACTATTTCCACTCTAAAACTCCACTTCACTCCCAGATACTCAATCAAGGCATGAGCTGAGAGAAGTTCGTGCACGTTCTAAATTGGTGGGGGGATGGAATAGCCGGCTGCTCCTAGCTTTTCTTTATCAGCACATTTAGAGAATAAAGGACGCTGGCGGAGAGGTGTGAAGGGATTTAAGAAGCAATTTAAGGTGGGACGGCATTACGAGTTTTTTCGTAGGCTCTGGTAATTCTAGTGTTAACGAAGGAAATGTGGAAGATGATAAGCCTTGTGCTGTGGTAGCCTACAGTGTCACAATGGGCATGTTGGCTTTACGGATCAGGTAATGACATTGTACCATAGCATACCAAAGATAAAGAAAAAATTACAGATGGTCACAGTAAAGCCTCACAAAGCACTTGTGTCAGAAATTATGTTGAAACTTCGAAGTATTTGACATCCACTTCTCTAGTGACATCTCCTTCCCATTTGCATTAATGTTACAGAAACTCGTAATCAAGTTCAGTGACGTCTGTTAAACTTTTATTTCTTTTATTTTTTGCTGCTACTGAATGGCAATGAAAAGAAAGGTTCATCAGCAGCTTCCAGTACCTGATGTCTAAAAAAAATAACGGCAACAGGTGGAATGTACCATGCGACAAACACATTTTAATAAATCATAATCAGATTCTCTTTTAATAAATATTCCCCTTTTACATTGTATCATTATTATTGCCTGTGTAATTAGTATTATTAGCCCTCATCTTTTCTTGAGGTTGCATTTAATCGACCGTTTTGAGGTTCAACAGCCCTAATGTTGTAGGTTTAAAAAAAATAAAATAAATAACATTGAAAACGAGCGTCATCACTTCTCCTCCACTTCTCCTCAAATACAGGGTGAGTCAAAATTATGTTAACAATAATGGAACTGCTATGTATATAATTATACAGGGTGGGCCATTTATATGGATACACCTTAATAAAATGGGAATGGTTGGTGATATTAACTTCCTGTTTGTGGCACATTAGTATATGTGAGGGGGGAAACTTTTCAAGATGGGTGGTGACCATGGTGGCCATTTTGAAGTCAGCCATTTTGGATCCAACTTTTGTTTTTTCAATAGGAAGAGGGTCATTTGACACATCAAACTTATTGGGAATTTCACAAGAAAAACAATGGTGTGCTTGGTTTTAACGTAACTTTATTCTTTCATGAGTTATTTACAAGTTTCTCTTTGTGTACAGCCATTGACATATCGCAAAGGTTAACATGTGAGGAGCGGATAGAAATTGTGTTGATGTCTGGTGAACACAGTAACTGGGTCATTGCAGCAGATTTCAATGCAAGACACCCTACGAGACCACCCATCTCCCATGCTACAGTTAGCAAACTGCTTGCTAAGTTTCGTGAAACTGGTTCAGTGTTGGATTTGCCAAAATGTGGACGCATGAAAACTGTCACTAATGAAGAAACATCAGTGGCTGTCCTAGCTTCATTCAGCAAGAGCCCACAGCGTAGCACTCGCCGCATGTCACTGGAGAGTGGCATTAGTCGAACATCCCTTCAGCGGATATTAGCTACTCACAAATGGCACCCTTACAAACTCCAGCTACTGCAGCATCTCAATGAGGATGACCCAGATCGGCGCACTGAATTTGCAGAATGGGCAAAACAAAATTGGAACAGGACCCTCAGTTTACGCAGAAGATTTTGTTCAGTGATGAGGCAAACTTTTATGTGAATGGTGAAGTTAACAAACAAAACCACCGCTATTGGTCTGACACTAACCCACATTGGATAGATCCCTCCAAGACTGTTGGAACAAAAAAATTGATGGTATGGTGTGGTATATGGGGTACAAAGATAGTGGGGCCATTCTTCATCAATGGAAACCTCAAGGCCACTGGATATGCGAAATTGCTACATGATGATGTGTTTCCCTCTTTATGCACTGAAGCTGGCACGTTCCCTGAGTTTTTCCAGCAAGATGGTGCACCACCACATTATGGGTGTCAGGTCCGAGCATTCCTAGATGAACAGTTTCCTGGAAAGTTGATTGGTCATCATGGGCCAGTTGAATGGCCCCCAAGGTCTCCTGATCTGACCTCCTTAGACTTTTATCTTTGGGCTGTGAAGATACGAGATGTGCAGCACCTGAAACTACGGATACTGGAAGCCTGTGCTAGCATTTCTCCTGCGGTGTTGCTATCAGTGGGAGAAGACGGTTGCATTGACAATCCAACACAATGGGCAGCACATTGAACACATTTTATAAGTGGTCAGAAACTTGTAAATAACTCATGAAAGAATAAAGTTACGTTAAAACCAAGCACACCATTGTTTTTCTTGTGAAATTCCCAATAAGTTTGATGTGGCAAATGACCCTCTTCCTATTGAAAAAACAAAAGTTGGATCCAAAATGGCCGACTTCAAATGGCCACCATGGTCACCGCCCATCTTGAAAAGTTTCCCCCCCTCACATATACTAATGTGCCACAAACAGGAAGTTAATATCACCAACCATTCCCATTTTATTAAGGTGTATCCATATAAATGGCCCACCCTGTATACAATTTTTATGGACAGTTTATGTGGCACATATGGTACATGTGCTGAACATGATGGCAAACATGGTAGACATTTCTGTAAATCATCTTGCACATATTAAGTTTAAGTATATTATGTTTTGTGAATAAATTGTTTCCGCAATTTAAATGTTAACATAATTTTGACTCACCCTGTATTTTCTTCGTTCTGACTTATTTAAAATTGAGTAGACAGAAAATAAAGACTTAACCCTCTAGTTGGCCATGATATAAGTGAGCAAATTTTGAGAAAGAAGATACAATTCTTAAATTAACAGACGTTATTATAAAATAAAGTAATGAGATATTTAATTTATTAATACATTATATTGGAAATATTTTGCGGAGCTCAAAATTAATGAGTTCACTAAGGAGAAAAAAGACCATCACAGTCGAATCTGTCATAAGCGATGATCATGCCGTCCTGTGGCTCGATTGACTACGGTGGTTGCTTTTTGTATTGTGTGCGTAGTGCAAACCCGGGATCAAGATGGATTAAAGAGTCACCTAAAATAAAAATAAATAAAGCAATCAAGTATAATTTGCAGAATATGGTGGAAGGATCGCACAAAAGGCCTGTTCTGTGATCATTCCTAATTTGAATTGCCATCAAAAATGCACTGACTAATTTGCAGAAGGCAGCTTCCATCATCTGTTCATTGCCACTTGAGGTCTAGGAATCGCGCCATTCTAAAGGATGATAACAAACTCACTGTGGCAGATCAGGCTGAATTCACTCTGCTGGACCCAAAGTTCAAACCTGTCAATCTGTGGCTGTGAGACGCAGCGCCAATGCAGTCACCAGCACACTGCCTCACACATACAGGACACTCCAGTGAGAACTGTTAGTATTCCTTTGTAGTTAATATCTACTGTATATGTAAAGTGGAATGTGAATAAAAGTACATGCTGCGTAACTAATTACAACTGTCACTCAAACAGAAACCGCACCATGGGCATCAACAGCCGCCACTGTAGATGCCTTTGTGGTGAAATGGAGGTCGGCATTAAAGGTACATTAACGTGCTGCGGTACCAAAGAGCAGCGGGATAAACACATCTGGACCTTCTTTCAAAATACACATCTGACTTTACCAGCAACATCACTCCTTTGTGAACACGTTCTTCAAGGTCTGGTTAGGTGATTGGTATAAAATCGTCTTGGTCACAGCACAGCATAATAAACAATTTCCTTAAATAAAAATAGTGAGAAGTCAAGTAAAATGACACCTTTTTTGGCTAAGAAGATTACAATATGCAAGCTTTTGAGGTATCTCAGGCCCTGTCAGGCAAGAAAGTTGGGGGTGGCGGGGACTTTGCTTATCAGCCCCTCTCTGCATACCCATATTTATAGCTTACTAAGAAAAATAAAACAATTTACAGGCACAGGCCTTTTTATAATTTAGCCCTTACTATATTAACGCGCACTAAGATATAATGCTTATTTTCATATATGCTCGTGATTTTCTTTCAACTTTAAGAATATACATTTTCTATCCCAGTTACATAAGCACAACACATTTACTGTGTACTCTCATCTATTAACAACCAAAGTAAGCACAAATTACACCTAATTAATTTAATATTTAATAATTCATACCCCTAAACCTGCAGTCAGCCGTAACAAGAACTGAAATGGTCAGTCAGATGTTTAGTTTTGTTATAGACATCTATTTTTGATATATCTTTATAAATGAATGATAAGAGGCAAAGAGAGGACATTTATAGTATGAGAAGAGAGTATTATGGTGAGACAGGTGTTGTGACCCCTATTACTAAAGCTGATCTTTGCAGCATTATGCATTCTACCAGTCAGCATTTGTAAGATTTGTTATTTATAGTTTTATTTCATGACACTAAGTATTACGGAGCACAATCCTTTAAACCAGGGGTGCCTGGTTGGGCTGCATTGGCTGTAGATTTTCATTCTAACCGTCATCTTAATTAGTGAGCTGTGGTTGCTGCTGATTAACTTGTTTTGCCTTAGTTTTAATTGACGTGACTCAGACCCCGCAGTTGTTTCTTTTTTCTTAATGAGAAGCCAAACAATAATGAGACATGAAACAAGCCACCACATGACCAGCAAACCTGGAAATAAAGAAAGGTGACAGCCTCAGTCATGTTGGTCTGCTCAGGTCACCAAAACCTCTTGGCGGTGGTCTTAGAAAACACAGAAAATCAGCAGTCTGCTGTGGCAGAATGAGAGAAGCAACAAGTCATGATGTTCGATAACAGCTTTAATTAACAGCAAGAACTGGCTTTTCATTAAGAAATTGGTTGCAGTGAAATTGGCTGGAGTTTGATATTCCAATGTAGGTGGTCATTTGTTGGCTCGTTTCACATCTCATTTCTACTTGGCTGCTATTTAAGGAAGAAACTAATCCATTCAAGAGGAATGAAACCTTAAAAATAGGGCTATTAAAATGAAGGGAAAGGAGTTAATTAGCAGTGAAAGCTGCTTGTTGATTAGAAAAAAGGGTTAGAATGAAAACTTGCAGCCACTGTGGCCCACCAGGACCTGCTGTAAATTATATTGATGATCTACAAACATTCATTTTGCCTGACAATTCTTTTGAGATTTTGAAATCTATTGGTGCCATGCATAGTTCAAATGAAGCTCAATGAATAAAGATTCGAAACTCCGAGCTAACATGCATATTGGAAATGAAACATCGGAGCGCTGAGCTGACATACGCTGTTCAGAGGAAGCTTTGTGAAGCAGACACACTCAAAGCTACCGTGCTTTAAATTGTTGCAAATCTACGCAAACATTTGACACTTTGCAAAGTTCGGTGACGTTACACACTTTAGTTGATTTAGTACGGTGACAGACTAATGACAATTCATGTTTGTTATTGTGGTTTGCTGTGGTTTCCTTTGATATGTGTCAAAAGATGTAGTATTATATTACATATGCTTAAGAGTTTTACTGCAAAACGTATTAAACTTCTTATTTCAGTGTTTGGAGGCACTGGGGTAGTAATGAATGTTTTAGAAAAACACAACTACCGACCAGCATGCTTAAATGTGTTTTTGTTTCTGATCGCTGGATGGCACTTCCCTTTTAGGACAAATCACTATAAACCATCCAGCGTGACAGTGTGAACCTTCATTGTTAGTGGTGTCAGACGAGTGCTCCATTTACTTGCACTGAGTTGTTGGACTATTTATATTGTTTAAGTTACTATTTGGTATACCAGACCTCTGGAAATGCTCCTTATAAATTATATACATTTTAGGAAGTCGACATTTTTAATTTTTCCTGTTATTATGCATTATAATTCTTTAGTGTCACGTATTATTTGTCACTACTCAGGACTCCCACCTTCACTGAGATCGTCTCATATTCTGTATATGCAAATATTTTTAACAGCTTTTTTTTGATCTGACTGTAACAGACTTGTCATTTTCTATGCAAGATCAAAAAATAAGAGGCTGTGAGTTTGTGTGGACTGTGCGTTTTTTAAAAATTTTTACGTTACATTGTCTCAGTGCAGAGAGTGCGTGCCGTTAATAATGCATTCGGTCATAAATGACAGCTCACAATCTTTGTGAAGGCCAATGCTTTTTTTTAATATATATTTTGACACAATTTAATCGGAATTATTTTAAACATGTTACCCATATTCAGATATGTAATACTTGGTGAGAATAAGCAAAATAACACCACATATAGTAGTTTATAATTAACAAACCTCTTTTTAACTGAAATGTTATGCTTTGTGTTTTTACATTTGGCAGTGGAATGCTTCAGTATACCGTCGACTTATTCCTCTTCTGAAGGCACACATTGTCATGGTCGGTATTCTCAATTGCATTTGGTTTCTGTGTAATGCAAGTCAGTGTGGCCGATAGACTGAGAGGCTCCAAGTAATGGGAGACAAGACACCTCCTCACAATGATGCTCAGGCTCTTCTCATAAATATTCCCATCTTGTGCTTTTTCTCATTATTGCCATATTGCTATTAATATTGAAATGTTGTGTAGAGAAACTGTGTGTCTTATATGTATGACAGAGAGGACAGCTAAAGCCTTGAATGAAACTCAGTGTTGATGATGGGTGACAAGTGACAGCAGGTAAGGAGCAGGGAAACATTAATGTCAAGTAACTGGGATTGCATACCTGGAAGATGGTTTAAGAATACAGAAACGACAGAAGCTCAGTCTTTTAATTCTATTTACGGAAATTTGGGCGGCAGTTCAGTTGACTTATTTACAGATTCCTTGCCATCCTTTGATAAGACGCATTCACAAGGAACAGATGTTGCTCACTAAGTTGGATGCTTTTTTGAAAGTTTGGGTGCAGATGTGCTTATCCAGCTGTTCCTTCTTGTCTTTATGTCAATTTCTGAATGAATCGGTTATAACCTTTTTTTCTTATTAATGCAGAAGCACCTAGACTTTCACAAACTGCAGACGTTGATGGCACCAATTGTTTTTTTAAAGACAGCACACACACTTTTATTCATATTATATTTGGAAATGAACAGTACATACCAGATTTGAATATCACTGAATACTAAAATCGTGTTGTTATTGGCTTTGTAAACTCTAATGTGAAGCGTCTATCAAGTCTCTCTTGATATAATTAACATGGGGGAGAAATGACGCTGGACTGTTCCAATATGCATGTTTCAGTTTACGTAGACAAGACACCACACTATGAGACCTGGTGTATCTTGCACATGAATCTTTCACTATGTCTATTAAAAGTATTTAACATAAAGAGAGAAGTACTACAGAACTTTTTATGTAGAATTCAAACTCGTGTCAGAACACTGCAGATGAAGAAGGGCCACTGCTTTTACGTTTTGAGCCAAAGAAGCTCTGGAGTAGACTTGCTGACCACAATCGGCTCCTGACTGCAGTGATGTTGGTGAAGTCATGGCGCTAGTGTGCTTGGCAGTGTTTGAAATGAACCTTGAGGCAACGCTTCAAACATCTGTGCTTCAAATGCTGGAAAGACATACATCAGTATCGAGCAGCCCATAAACAGCAATGGGCACCACACATACCTTTTCTGCTGTATAATGATGTTGTTTCAGTATTTAAATGTTCCTGTTACACATATAAAGAAAAAGAAAGGTCAATATGGAGTAAGGAGAAAACTGAAAACTACTAAGATCTCAAGGGTGATGAACATCTCCCAAACCACCACCCCATGCATGATGTTCCGAGTCGCAGCTTTCCACACCCAAGCATGAAAACCAAGTGTATACAATATTTAGTATTACTTGAAAAAGTTTACTTATTGTTCACTAAGCAGTTTTTAATTTCTTCAAGCGAAGTGCCTTACAACAGCAATACACACAGTCCTCCACAATGTTTGTGACAAAGACTTGATTTACTCTGCTGCTCCACAGTTTATAATTACAAATCAAACAATTTAGACGTGATTAAAGTCCATATTGTAGAGTTTAATTTAAGGGGATTTGCATACATTGCACACTCTCACCTGTACAATTACAATTACACCTTTTAATCATATTGTTTGGGGAGCAATGGCAGGGCTCTTAAATGACTTACAAATATCTAATGACACCTTTAGGTTGAAAAAATCACATCATTCATGTATTAGCAAATGCTAACTAAGAAAGAAGCCCTACAAAAAAAATAAAACTATTCATAAGTGAAGCTGCCCACCCTAAAATGTAAGACTGATTAGCTGAAGGTTCACATCCATGGAAACAGTTAACCTGAGAGGAAAAGCTTAAAAAGATGGTCGATAATCCTGTTAGCTGAGGATGGACGATGGCAGATTGCCTTTGAGGGTCTAGTTGAGGGAATGTGTGGCATTTTCTTCAATTTTCTGGCACAATTCATAACAGAAGATTTCTTTTGACTTCAGTCATTAGCAGGCTGTACGCGATTCCTCAGTACTGAAGAAACGAATGGACTGAGCCCACCATTAAGCTGATGAGCACTTAAAATCCTGTTGGGAAGAAAAGGTCTATTATAAACACAAATGTTTAAACAATCACATTATTATTTTCTAATCAAACTCAATCAGCAGCATTAGTAGCTTCCAGTCATCAGCAAAGTAGTCGTACAAGTGAATTGGGTGGGAGAGGAGACCCACCAAGACATGAGGGAACCATGCGAACACATGGCGCCTTGGCCAAGAACTAAACCCCAAGGGTTTGTGTCTCCCAAAATGGCATCAAAATATTAACACAGTTTATCTGCAAGCTAATTTAGTAAGCAGTTTTAAATATTAACATCCTAACTGAAACACTGTAAACTGCTTTGGAAGTGCCAATCACAGTTAATGATGCGACTAAGAAGGTTCAAGAATAAGCACAATGCAGGCTCTGTTCCATTCTTCAGCAGCTTTACAGTGGACTCCAAATGAAATCCTCATCAACTACTTGGGGGGCTGGGGGGGCGATTCTGAAATCAATTTAAGTCAAACGTTAGGTGAATCGCTGTTGCTAATTTGGCCCTGTGAGTTGTGTGTCTGTGTGCCTTGCGATGGACTGGTGCCCTACACTATCCAGGTGGTGTTCCTGCCTAGTGCCCAATGACTGGGACAGATGGCAGCTGCCCCACAACTCTGCCCTGGACAAAATAAGTGCTGGAAATAAAGGAAAAATATTCAAGCTGAAAACCAAGTTTAAGATATATATATATATATATATATATATATATACACACTAGCAAAATACCCGCGCTTCGCAGCTGCGAAGTACTGCCTTAAAATTTTTATCAAATCGTCACCTGTGAATCTAAGATGTTTAAGAGGCATTGGCGGTTGTCCAAAGGTGTAAAATATTTGGCTGGTTTGGTACACTTGAAAGCGACAACCAAACAATTCAGCGGCAGCCATCAACTCACATGCAGAACCATAGCCAAATTTCAGCCTTCTACCTACACGGGAAGTTGGAGAATTAGTGATCAGTGAGTCAGTGAGGGCTTTGCCTTTTATTAGTTTAGATTATATATAATATATATATATATATATATATATATATAAAATGCAAATCTTAGCCGGGGTGAACTTTGACCCATGTGAATTGTCAGCTTTACACATATACTTTGTAGAATGTGGTGGTTGGAGTGGGCCCCCTTGGCGATGAAGCACATGTAGTACTGCGGATGCCTGGGGTGTCCCCTTGGGGGTCCGACCACAATGTCCTCCAGTTTTCAAAGTAGAAGGTCAAGTCCTGGGTACAGCAAAGGCCATTAAGAATGTCATGTCTGGGTCAGTTTAGTAAAGGGGTCCCCCGCTAACAGAACATGTAAGGGGTACACATTCACCATATTTTTTGTTAAAGTAAACCACAAACTGATGTTTATTGCTTTTGACCGAAACCCACCAAAATTTTATAATAGTACAAGATTACTGATCAAAATGTTATATTCAAATCTAAAGTTAACATTTTTACAGGATGTGATGCAGGGAAAAATTATATTTATACACAAAATTCCCATTATTGCTACTAATTGTTTCAATTCAAAGTAAGTTTCCTAAAAAATTGTTTTCTATTGACATTAACAAAAGGCAGAGTTGGTCAGTAGGAAAAGCAGGAATTGATTTGCTTCACAAATGTTTTACTTGTATGTAGCATGATCTAGTATGTAAGGTGTTCCAGTAACCTAGTAACACTAGGGACCAGTAAAAAAAAAAAAAAAAAAAATTATAATAACAAATATTGTATACAGAATAGTGCTCAGTTAGTTACACAGTACTTCTGATACACCCAGTTAACCACCACCATTATATCCAGGCTTTATTCCCAGGATAAAACAGTATCTTATAGAGGTGAAAAAACAAGACTCAGGATCCAGCATCCTGGCTTTGACTCCTGCTCCCAGTTGTCTGATTGTTCTCCCAATATTTTAAGTGGACTTTCAGTGGATACGTTGGCCACTTATGCATGAGGTGTCCCACTGGTGGGACACCACCATATTTCAAAGATGTTTGTGAATGTTGCAATAAATCACAAGTCAAGCAAAAGCAATAATGGTACTTTTACATACTTTCAAGTTTCCATGTTGTCTGCTCTCTTTTATTAGTAAAACTAGGGAGCTCTGCCCCCTGCTCGCTTTGCTTGCCAACCCCTGGGCCGGCACTACGGTCTAAGCTCGTGTATGGAGAAGTGGATGAAATAGACTGTTATTTTCATGGGAATTGTTACATATGCATAATAGACCTAACTATTTTACATTACAGTGAGTAATTAACCATAGTAAAAAATAGTAAAACATAATAATTTGAAAGAAAATTATGTTTCATGTTGCGTTAGAGGTATTCGTTGTGTTATGCATTTTTGTTCTATTTGGCTTTGAAATTAACACGCAAATACTTTTTAAACTTACACTTTACTGTAAAACCAGTAAAAAAAATATTTGGAATTAACTTTTCGTCAATATTGCCTTGAATTTTGATTCCATGTTTGGACTTGCATCGTGACAACTCAACGTATAACTGCCCATGAGTGAATATCGTGTCTTTCACCCTAATAAATGACTTTTTCGAATGTTTGTCCCTGTGATTTGTTAATTGTCATAGCAAAAGCTGTTCTAACGGGAAACTAAACATTTTAATACGAATGGCATATCAAGATCTCCTTTGGTGTCTATTATCCGCGGAAGATGTACTATACTTACCTTTCTTGTCGCCTGTTAAAATTTTACAGGTCAGAATTGTTCCACCATTTTTTAATACAGATAATCTTGGCCTATTGCATAGCCCATCACTCAGACATAAATTACGCAATAACATTACAATACATCCTTTTTTCAACAGTAATTCGGCCAGTGGAAGACCGAATGGTGTAAATGGTTGTAGATACTCTACGGAATATAGTAAGCTGAGGTTTTCATTTTCCGCACCATCACCACCAATTGTTTAAGCATTGTCTATTGATATGCATTTAACCAATTTGCCGTGTAACCGGTCGACAATTTTCACATTAATTCGTTTGACTTCATTGTTTTTCTGTACAGTGGAACCTCGGTTCACGAACGTCCCGGTTCACGTACAACTTGGTTCACGACCAAAAAGATCGCCAAACTTTTGCCTCGGTTCACAACCACACACTCGGTATACGAACAAGCCAGGTTCCCTTGCCTGCCTGCAAGCTGAGCTGAAAGAGAGAGAGAAAGAGAGAGAGAGAGAAAGGGTGAGCGAGCATGTGCCTGCTAGGGAGGTGGAGGAGGAGATTGCTTCACGTGTTTGCTGAACAAGCCAGTTTCCCTTGCGTCCTCAGTTGAGAGAGAGAGAGAGAGAGAAAGGGCGAGCGAGCACGTGCCTGCTGGGAAGGGGAAGGAGGAGATTGCTGCACGTGTTTGCCTGCCTATCTGTAGGCTGTAGTGCAAGCGAAAACATCCCCCTCCCCCCACAGGCAGCCTGAGAGAGAAAGAGAGCTGCCATGCTTTTTCATTTAAGCAAAGCCGCTCCTTGTTCATTGTTTTCAATAAGACGTGCACTCTTTGTGCTCTACAGTATTTCGTGTGCTTTTGCAGTTAACTATGGCTTCTAAGCAAGTGGAGAGTTGTCAGAAGAAAGTTTTGAAGAAAATTGAAATCGAAGTAAAGAAAGAAATTACAAAAGGTGGAAAAAATGTTTACCAGTTTACTCATTTACCAATCGGAGAACCCTCGTGCTTTCAAGCAGCATAATGTAAACAAAGCCAGACTGCCAGTAATGTGGAGGGTCACAAGAACGTTCTTTTTGGAATGGCTGCATGAGGCTTTCACTCCCACCAGCTAAACAGCTAAAAGCACCAGAAACCCAAGAAATCACAAGAGAGAAAACACCTGAAGGAAAACACTTCATGCCAGAACTTCGTTTCATGCAAGGTTAGTTTTCTTGGTGGTTTTTGTATTACGGATTTTTCAAAAGTAATTTTTTTAGTTCATAATGCGATTTGTTGCAATGTTATTTTTCTCTTTTTTCAAATGTTCGCTTTTTTCCTTGTGCTTAAAACTCATGAAAGGTTTACAGATGGAGTTTTTCATAGCGATTAGCTGCGATGTTACATTTCTCTTTTCAAATGTTAAGCTTTTTCCTTGTGCTTAAAACTCATTAAAAATTGTTTACATGGAGGACTTCATCGTGTGATTTGTTGCAATGTTACTTTTTGGTTGCTTGAGTTGGTTTTAAATGAAGTTCGGTTTGTGCGATGTTTTTTCTGCTGTGCTTAAAACTCATTTTAAAAACATTGTTTACAGCGATCAGGCTTTAGGTTTAATAGCGTGATCTCCTGCAATCTCGCTTTCTTGTTTGCTTGTGAGTTGGTTTTGCAAGCGCTTTGGAATTTTTTCTGCTGTGCTTAAAAGTCATTTTAAAAATGCTGCACGAGCACGTGCTACAGAGAGATTAGAGAGCCGGGCAGCTGACAGGGAAGGGATTGGGGGGACGGATAGGTGTGTGTGTGTTTGTGCGCTCGTGCTACACAGAGAGAGAGCGCGTGAGCGAGCCAGCTCCTGTAGCTGATCAGGGAGCCTGGGTGTTTTGTGTCAGTGTTATTCAATGTTTTTACATTAGTTTACTATTACACTGTGGATTCTATGGTGTAATTAACTATATTTGTGCTTAATCTGTACATATTTTTACATATTTACATACAGTTTGTACGGTCTGGAACGGATTAATTGTATTTACATACAATCCTATGGGGGAAACTGCTTCGGTTCACGACCAACTCGGTTTACGACCAAAGTTCTGGAACGAATTATGGTCGTGAACCGAGGTTCCACTGTACTAGGATTGCTTGTGTACTCATTTCTTCTGTTGATAACCCTTCAGGATGAAATTCTTCAATAAGATTTGCACATAATAAGTCTTTTATTGGGAACATAAAGTGAGGAAAATGTAAAAATTTATAAGAGCTGAGAGTGCAGGAACTGTGTCTGACAAAAGCATTCACACGAATGAGAGGTGAGAGGACTGTGGGTGTGGGACATTAACCTGAAATGGTTGAGAGGAGGGCGGGACTTAAAAAAATCTTTTGGTATTAGTCTCGTCTCAAGATTTTCTTTTAGGATATACTGTGTGTGCCACGTGACTTTACATGACTGAATGTTTTGCTGGCTGTCCGTGCTCTTATTTAATAAGAAGGGCGTGTTTTGCAAGAATCTTATGTTCCACGTCCCCACGAGACTGCCCTGGGACAATCTCTTGGCACCAAGTCTCATGTTTACGGTCCCCACGAGACGGTCTGTGGCCAGTCTTTTTTGTCTCGCGGGTCTTTTAAATGTCTTCCAAGAACTTCAAGAAGATCGCATATCGTCGCCTTTCTTTTCCATTCCAGGATTTTTATATACAGTCAACCCTTGATATACGACCTGCCTGACATGTGAACATCTTGATTTACGACCAACATCTTGCGTTACGACCCAAATGTGGTCACGTGTATCTGCTTGTGCAATTGTAAATAGACAGCCGAGAACGTTCGTAATCGTCAGTCAGAGCCCTGATACATGTGTTTGTGGACGTAATTTCGGTCAGTGCAGTGATTTATCTATATATATATAATTCACTAAGACCATGGCAAACAAGACGCATAATTACTAAGGAAGGAAGAGAAGGTAACGAAGGTAAAGAAAGCAATTGTGAAGGGATGTTAGCTAGCGGGCTGGCGCGGCACATGTGTATTATTACAGCAGTTCACAACACGACCAGCTTTGAACTGAGTGCTCAACTACTGTCATTATTAACTTGAGAAACAGCAATCACGATCGAAACGAAGAAGGAAATTGTACGGAAATATGAGAGTGGCGTTCGTGACCGATCTCGCTAATATGTACAGCATGTCAAAATCCACCATCTCGACAATTTTACAAAGAAAAGATTTGCATAAGGAGGCTCCTTCTAAACAATAACCACCTTCCGTTTCATTCTCCTCCTCCCTTCCTGCAGCCCAAAGATGTCAAATTAAATGGTGAGTACAGTATGAAATTGTTGTTTCTGGTAGGCTAGGCACTTTTTATAACTTTTTGGTTAGTTCATTAGAAAAATTATTGGTGTTTTGGTAAATTATGCACTTTATACAACCCTTTTTTATTATGAAAAGGTTAAGTAAGTGTTGCTGTGGGAGGTTCGGAGCTCATTATGGGTATTTCCATTATTTCTTATGGGAAAAATAGTCTTGATTTACAACCAGCCCTCGCAAACAAATTGAGTTTGTAAGTCAAGGGTCCACTGTATATATAAATATATAAATTAGGCAGCTGTATTATTTTAACACTTATTATAGTGAAAAAGAAATTACAAAACAGCAGTTAAAAGGACCTGACAAATGCACTTTGCTATGAGCAGACCACTGTAGCTCGGCCTAAATCCTAGAGAGAGTTTAGGGTGCTGAAAGAGGTTGCAGTATGGGACACATGTGGGTAAGGTTGAGGTCAAGTCCTACGGTGTGATGCTGCCCTAATGACAAATATCTTCTGGTTTAGAGCACAAAACATTTTCACAAATGGAGCTCAGGCAGGTTGGTTGACTTGTGCTTGGTCAGACAATGACTAGAAGTGGCGGTGCTGCTCCCCAAACAAACCCACCTTTAAATTGAGCCGGGAAAGCCCAGTTAAGCAGAGTCCTTAATAAGAGGGAGTTTTGCTGCTTTTCTAGTATCTTTGGAAGGGATTCTACCTCCTTGGCACAGACCAGAGAAAAAGAAAGCTCGAATGAAATATGAATTTTGTAACTTGGAGGATACAAATTTACATATTTTTAACAAACAAAGCTATGAGATGATGTAAGGCTCACCAAACCTGGAAAGAAAACTGATATTGCACAGAATTATGTACTTTTTTCTGAAAAGTCATTTTTGATACACACCTCCTGTAAAGGGACCATCTTTTCCTATCCCTTTAAATATGCTTTTGTTAAGCTTCATAATGGAGAGATCTCTGTCCTCTGGAAGTTTGTAATCAAACTTGAAGTTCTGACAATGAAACAAAAGACTTTAAAACATTTTTAGTGCAATAAATAACACATTTTGGTATCCAAAATGAATGGATAACAGAAATTAATTTTATATGTAATTTTATCTTGGCTAGTGTGGGATTCATCTGCTACTGTTTGCTGTCACAGCATGGATCTGCCCCTAGCTAAGGCTTTAGTTCATTCTCAGTCAGCACACCCAAGAGTGGTCACATAAGTTAAAGAACACAAGCAGGAGGAAGAAACCCAAAGTCTGAGCTGCCTTTGTTTGCATCTCAGGACATGAAAAACTTGGAGGTTCTACAAACAAACGCTGAGCAATAAGAAACTACTAGGTGGCAGATGCCTGAGCCATACACGAAAGAGACCCTCAAACTTTCAAAGTAGGCCTTGCAGGCTATGGGCACTCACACACCTAGAACCTAAAGAGTATAATGTGCTCAGAATCAGTCTCTGGGTTGCTGAAAGCACCCTAAAAATATCCACAAAGTATGTCCATGATCTATGTATGAGGTATAAAAGTAAAAATGATAGATAAATGGTAGAAAGTGTCATGGAAGTGAGAGTAAATATCTGTACATTGCGCAGGACAAGACTTCTAGGTTTTGTCCTCTATGTGTGGGCATTTATGTCATCTTGACAGGAAAAGAAAATGCATTTCACACTAAATTTTCAGAATTCCAGGAAAAACTTGCAGTAGGCACTGTGACACCTTGCAAACATGATAAAATGATCCACTTTTAAAATGAGACAGTTACCAATAGGGAAGCAGATGTTCTATGGTTAAATGAGTGTGTGCCATTTACAAGGTACAGTATATACTGTAAGAGTTCTCAAAAGCCTGAAGAGAAATATTAGTAAAATAAGTGAGTTTTGTTTTAGCACAATCATTGTAAATGCTAATACACTTATTATGATGTCCCAATGTTTTCTTGTTCTTTAAATAAAGTCCGTTGTTTCAGGTGTTATTAGTACTCTGGGCCATAGTGATGTGTCCAAGTTTAATCTACGGTTATTAAAATGCTTTTTAAATTTCTCCCAGTTGTAGTTAATTGGCTTGGTATTCTCCGAGGAACATTTGATGTGAGGAAGCTTCATTTCAGATGGCAACATTCTGAGTTGGCGGCAGAGTGGTATGGTAATGCTGTTGTCTCTCAGTAAGGAGACCAGGGTTCATGTCCTGGGTTCTCCCTGTGTCTGCATGGGTTTCCTCCCACAGTCCCAACACATGCAAGGTAGGTGCACTGGCGTTACTAAACTGGCCCTAGTGTGTAGTTGGGGCGTCTGATTGTTGTATGTGTTGTCTTGAGTTTATTCCTGCCTATGCTACTTGGGATAGGCTCCCGCACCCAAATCGCATCAACAACTCTGTTCAAGACAATGAGGATAAGAAAATGATTAACTGACATTCTGGTTGTCGAGTTTAACTGTTCACGCAAAATGCATTCTACTGGCCCATTAACTGTGATTCTTAACCAGTTTGCTCCATGGTGGTGTCATTTTCTTTTCCTGATGTCATCAGCTGACTAGTGTTCTCGTTTATAAAAATTTTGTGGCGTTGAATGTAAAATTAAAACAAAAAAATAAATGTATAAAACCTGCCGTAATTAGATTTGTATGCAATTTAACCAGTCATCTTGTAAATGTGCATACATGAATGTACTTTAAAGCCCACCTGATTGCCTCCTTGAAACAATGAAATATGTATCATGCTAATCAGCCTCATACATATGGAGCCACAATGCTGCAGACCATCATTGACTGGTAGAGCATTCACTACCTTGATGCATCCAGCTATCAAGTAGAGCACGAACAAACAGCAAGACATCTGCCAACACTACTTCTACCCCTCAAAATAAATGAATTGTGGGTTGACTCAGGCCACAACATTTGTCAGTCTCATCTTGGCATCACCAGTGATGGAGTGAAACTGCTTACGGTTAACAAAAGTAGTATTCTTACTAGGTGCTGTTATACAGTGCTTGAAGTGGGCACTATCTGTTGAGTACCAGTTGTGTTTTAGCAAAAAGGAACGTATAACACAGCATGGCTTAAACCCCAACCTAGCCGTCCAATCTAATTCTACGATACTCTGCCTCTCAAAAGTTAAGGCGGACCACCAAATCCTCCACCAGTCTATTGAAAGTTGGACTTAAACAGAGAAAATTGGCACTTACTGTATAAGACTGGCATCCTGTTTGTTACTACATGCGAATAGGCCTGCACTTTCCATGATTCTGTGACGGAATAAGCTGGTTGGCAAAACTAATGGATACATACTGTACTATAGTTCAAAATAATTTATACCTGCAAGAATGAAATGTGGTCCTCTGCCTCTAGAAGTTTCTCAAACTCCTTTTTTTTCTTCTCCAGCTCAACAATGTCTTGCTCAATCTTTTCAATAAATTCACCAGCACGATCCTCTTGTTCCTTTCTTTTCACTTCAATTCTGGCAAGTATCTCTGCTCTTGCCCTTTCAATGGCACGGAGAGACTCTTCTAGAAGCTTGTCAGCTTCAGCCAGGGCAGAGTCCTGTCAGCAAAAACCAATGTGGGATTTATAAACAAGGAACACTTGGCACCAATTACAGGCTGTCAGCTTACAGGGCAGTCCGTCTACAAGAAAAGCTCAACAATGTAACCGCAAATTCACGTCAACACACTAAAGATTTAAGGAGCTCTGATAAAACTCCAATGGCACCTAGGACTGTGCCTGAGATTATGCTGCACAACAGACCTGTGACATCCATGGGGAGTATAACGGGATAAGAGATGCATCATTCAGATATTTTCAAATGGTTTATTATTTAATTCACACTTTTCAATGGCAATAAACTGAGAGTCTGTGATCTTGCATAAATATTGTGCACTCAACCACAAGTCTTAAACAAAGTTATTATTCTGTATGAGGCCAGTGCAATGCAAGTCCAGATGATGGACTTTTTAGATGATGGCTCAGAGGAGCCAGTCGTGCATGAAAGCTACATCTGCAAGAGATGCCAGCTGATCCAGCACCTCAAGCACAGGGTTACTGAACTGAAGGAGGAATAGTTGGCTGGTCTGCGTTGTAGTAGAGAATTGGTGGACCTGGCCCAGGTGTCCTTTAGGGTGATAGTGTGCACTCCTAAGGTGGCGCAGGAGGACCTTCCAGACCAGACCGGCAGCACGTAGGTGGGTCAAAGACACAATGCCTACAATAAACCAAGGGTATGATATCAAGCAGATTCCTTAAAAAATGACACATATATGCATATAACTAAATAAAATATAAACAAAGAGTGGCCGAGAAGGGAATAGGATGTATAATTATACTTCAAATATCACTGCAATCAGATCAAATAGCCGGTAACATCTTCTTTGCCATGCCATGACAGGATACTACTCACAATCGTATTTCAAAAAAGTATTAGGATCAGTTTTCTTACTTTTTTTCTGTAAAAATGTAGAACTTGCCTTGAATGTCCACTTTCAGTTTGGCAGGATACAAGAGGCTAATTCTGATCTCGTCTTTCTGTAAACGCTATTTAATGTTGTAAAATGCGGCACATTTAGCTGCTGTTGAGGTTGAGAAATCAGGGAAAATACAAATGTGGTTATTTTCCAATATACAGTAATCTGTTGTTTCTGTCTGAGAAGTTAACATTACTCAAATTGTAATTTTTCAAAATGCACGATAAGAGTCCTAGGTTTAAAGGTATTTTATCCCCATATGCGGTAAGCTGCTGCCATCTCTGTATCTGATTTAAAGTCCTCTCCAATTATTTTAGAGAATAGTTCAGCTACAAATTTCACTGGATTTGTACTTTCATGATTCTCTGGGAGACCTTCGATTCTAATATTATTCCTTCTGCATCCATCTTCCAGTGCAGAAAGTTTGTCTCCAAGTACTTTGCTTTCGGAATTTGCAAGTCATTGCTTTTCTGTCAGCGGTAGATGCCAGTTGTTCAGCTGTTTCAATCTGAGTCGTGAACATTTGCTTAACATCTTCCAACTGACTGCCAAGTGCTCTCTGTTTATTCTTAAACTTAGACCTGTATTTGTTCCTCAGTCTTTTCTACCATACCTTTTAAAGGTTGCCTCAAAGTGATTATTTAAATGTTTTTCCTCGTCTTTAATATCCTAAAGCAACTTCTCAACTGTCTTGTGTATGTCCATTATTTCCTTCCTGATATCATTTATTTCTTTCTTTATACTTGAGCTCCTTTTATGTCTTGAGTGGTGGCTATTGCGGGGATCGTTACCTTCCATTCAGACAGATCGTTTCAGTCTTTCTCCATGCTCTGTGGGTGAAGTGGCAAGCCCAGTTAAAGCCCAGGGTACAAGTCCAAGGAGGTTATAACATACTGGTGAGGTCTCATCTTGAGTACTGTGTACAGTTTTGGCCTCCAGGCTACAAAAAGGACATAGCAGCGCTAGAAAAGCTCCGGAGAAGAGCGGCTAGGCTGATTCCAGGGCTACAGGGAATGAATCACAAAGATTAAAACTGAGCATTTTCAGTTTAAGCCAAAAAAGATTAAGAGATAACATGATTGAAGTGTTTAAACTTATGAAGGGAATTAATACAGTGTATCGAAGCTGTTATTTTAAAATGAGTTCATCAAGAACACGGGGACACAGTTGGAAACTTAAGGGTACATTTCACGCAAACATTAGGAAGTTTTTCTTCACACGGAGAAACAGACACCTGGAATAAGCTACCAAGTAGTGTGGTAGACAGTAAGATGTTAGGGACTTAGACGATGTTGTTAGAAAATTTAAGTGGATAGGACTGGTGAGCTTTGGGCTGAATGGCCAGTTCTCGTCTAGATTGTTCTGATATTCTAAAAAAGAAAAAGTGATGAATGAATACTGAATTATTAAAATGTTAATTTGTTTATCATGAAATTACACCCACGTTATCTCAATAGTTAAAGGGGACAACACTATTTGGAGCCTCATTTGAGGCAACCCCTCTGTAAGCACGCCATTTTAATTGGTGCAACATTTTATCTTAGGATGTTACCTGTCATACCATTCACTCTGTCACTGTAATGAGTTATTTGGTTATCAGAGTTTTGGTGAATGAACCAAAATAAAAATAAAAAAGCACCAATCTCACCAATCTGAATTCCTGTAGAATGAAGTATTTTCCAGGAAAACTGTTCTCTATGAATGTTGTTGGAATTCCCTCTGCTAGTGCTCATAAAAAACTTTTGAAGTCAAGATAGTGGAGTGTAAAGATGATGGTCAACATAGAGAGGGAGCTGAGCTATAAAGTCCTCTCTGCACGGAGGTGACTTGGAGATCTTTTAACGAAAACAAGGAGGCCCCTTCTCAAGTGTTTTCATTATATTTAAATGG
This sequence comes from Polypterus senegalus, assembly GCF_016835505.1. Taxonomy (NCBI): domain Eukaryota; kingdom Metazoa; phylum Chordata; class Cladistia; order Polypteriformes; family Polypteridae; genus Polypterus; species Polypterus senegalus. The sequence continues at coordinate 140,051,224 of NC_053164.1, forward strand.
ATAGGTAGTTTTGCACAAGGAACAATTCATAAATATGTAAAAGGACAATAACTAACAGCCTATGTTACATTAGACAACTGTTCCAGCGATTTTCAATCGTAGCCTTCATTTACATAATCTTGGGCAGTCAGCGGCAAACTCCTGTGAAACTCATTGGCTAAAGTGACACCTAAGGCCAACTGGTTTGATGTTCTCTTTAGTCAGAGGGGCAAAGCTGTGTTTGCATGAGCGCTCACAACCAATGACTGCTCATCTGGAAGTTTAATTCTTAAGAATGTAGCAATGAAGAATAAGGAACACGTGTGCTTTGAACCTCACTACCAAAAGTGAGGCTCATCTTTCTGATGTCTCATGTTTTATGTACTAAAACAGAATGGAAAAACAAAGGCAGAGACGGCAGCTTAGTTCGTCGCAACGGTCTACCCTTTGCACAGTGCAGGTACAACTCAGTCAGGCAGCAAGGGGGCTTTGGACCTCGCAAACAGAAGAGAGGCTTGTCTGTCTGATGTCTTGGGAATTAGGAATACTCTCCTCAAAATTTTTTGAAATATTACTCATTTTATGTAGTTTGTGGTGGTGGCTGAGGTGGAAAAAGTGCATATTGAATATTCAACAGGACCTTGCAGTGACTAATTCTGTACAATGGCAAACAACGGGAAAAATAAAAAAAAATCTCAAAATTTAGCTCATGTCACATAATCCACCTGTATCAATCCATATAATCAAAATCGGCAAAATGTGTGCAGTTTTTGCTAAAATATTACTCGCAGGTATTTCCTGTTCATAATAATTCCAAAATGCTGTATGTTTGAATTGAAGATAGGATTCTTGACCAAATAAATGAGGGAGAGAGGTAGATCTTTACTTGAATAGACAAACGGAATGTCAAAAATCACGCGACTCCACTATAAAGAAACCTACCTTAAATTAAAAAAAAAAAACTCTGTGCTTTTTGACAATAAAACGGGCAGCATTGCTGTAGCTCTTTACATCAGACCATGTAGCTCTACTAATAACAGTATTTGTTACTCCATTTTGCATAGAAAGCAAGATTTGCATGAAACATTTGTTTGATATATGTGTGAAGATACAAGCACTATTAAGTCACTCTGACCTCGCTGAGGTGTCTACAGGCTGCCCCAAGCTGCACATTCACAAAAGTAACCAGTTGATCCTTTAAGTGTCGCAGTTGCTACTAGACACACGGTTTGTGTGCTTTCATCTGTCCCTGGGTGCTAAACCTTTTAAATCCCAAGAGTAGCTTTTCTTCCAGTTTGGTAATGACCAACCAATTTCAGTGTGGCTGATGGTCCATTTAGTGGATATTAGCAATGATTAAAAAAATAAATAAATAAAAAATAACTTATTAGCTTACTTTTATGGATAATAAATCTCCATTCAGTTCAGCAATTTTCTTCATTCCTGCAACTTGTCTTTTCCTTATTATTGTCTGGAGATTTCCAATCTGCTTCTGTTTTTCAATAAATAGCAAAAAGATTAAAACTAATAAATAAGTGAGTAATTTTAAATTAAACCGCTTACCAGAAAAACTCACTTGATGTCCTCCAGAAAAATCTTAGATGTCAACTGCCATGGCCAATACATTAAGCAAATTGTAAACATTAAAGAATGACTGGTGATATGGCTGAATTCTCGCAAAATTAAGAAGTCGGACATTGGACCTAATAACCTCTACATGTCCATTGTGTGAGCTCTGCTTGTGTGGACTTCACATGGGTTATATGCTTTGCTTATTTTAAAGGGATACGCTACCTAAAATGAGTGTTTTTATTTGTTACTTACCTTGTGTTTGTAGCAATGGCCAAGAAAAGTTTAATATGTTAATATGTTTTCTTTGAAAACTGATACAAAAAAGTTTCTGACATAATAAGCATGAATTTTAGTTTTCATTTGAAGACAGGGTTCTTGGCCAATGAATGAATTTAGAGAGCATCTTTAATTCAAAAACACTTCAAACTTATTTATCAATATTTTAGCAAAAAAAATACAACTACAGTGATCCCTCGCTATATCGCACTTCGACTTTCGCGGCTTCACTCCATCGCAGATTTTACATGTAAGCATATCTAAATATATATCACGGATTTTTTACTGGTTCGCTGGATTTCTGCGGACAGTGGGTCTTTGAATTTATGGTACATGCTTCCTCAGTTTGTTTGCCTAGTTGATTTCATACAAGGGACGCTATTGGCGGATGGCTTAGAAGCTACCCAGTCAGAGCATGTATTACATATTAACTAAAACTCCTCAATGATATACGATATGCTTCCCGCGCGGTGCTTGATTGTTTGCTTTTCTCTATCTCTCTCACTCTCTCTGACATTCTCTGCGCCTGACAGAGGGTGTGTGAGCAGAGGTGCTGTTTGCACAGAGGCTGTTTGCCTAGAAGATACGGACGCTACTCTAAAAAATGCCATTTTATCGCGGTGCTTCGGCATACTTAAAAGCACGTATTGATTTTTTGATTGCTTGCTTTTATCTCGCGCTCTCTCTCTCTCAGACATTCTCTGCTCCTGACAGCGCTGCTTTGAAGAGAAGATATGTTTGCATTCTTTTAATTGTGAGAAAGAACTGTCATCTCTGTCTTTTAATGGAGCACAGTTTAAACGTTTGACTAAAGGATGTTATTTCATGTCTAGAGGGCTCTAATAATGTTAACAGTGGGGGAGAGTTTATAAGGGCTTAAAATATATAAAAATAACCATACAAATGGTTTCTACTTCACGGATTTTCATCTATCGCGGGGGGTTCTGGAACGCCTGCGATCGAGGAGGGATTACTGTAGATACTTGACACAAGTAACCTGAGATTTTCAGAGATGCTTTAATATTGATGGTCTGTTATTGTTCCCCACCTTGCCCTATTGAAACCCACTGTATCGTAATCCTTGCGACCTCTGTTATTCTTTAAAACTTGAGAATTGTTTTCTTGGTCATTGTTACAAACATCACAGGCAATGTAACTGAAAATTATCATTTTTGGGGGGAGTATTTCTTTAATTGCACAGTGACATCTATTTACAAATTATGTTTATATTTCTCTGTTCTATTCTGCATTGACTGACCTTGTGCTTTCTGTATCTCAGCACTTTTTAACAATAACATTGGAGTTTTGGTTAGCTTCATAACATTCTATACAATGTACAGAATCCTCACAGCACAGCATAAAGTTGCCTCGAACATTTTAAACACATGCATGGAAAGGTTAAGGAGCAATTTCAGAAATACAGTATTGAGACAGATTATTTCAACAAGGAGAAGACATAATGCAACCTCCAAAGCATTTGTCTCAGAAAATGAATCTTTGTGGTTACTGGATGCATGTGTGAAGCAAAGACTGGTGGTCACAACAAGATCTGTAACCTGGTTAAGGGTTTTACGTGGCAATATAGCCAGGTCACTCATGGAGAAATGTATACGTGTTAAGCTGGTTTCTCAGAGACCAGGGTCCCGGTTTCTCTAACCAGATTAATGATTTACCTGGCATTTTAGAAACGAGGCATCTATGAATAACCAGGTTATAAAAGTGAAGCAAATTCACTCATGAAGTGGAGAGGATACAAGCACAGTGGGCTCTGCCATCATCAAGGCTTCAAAGAGTGATTGGGAAATGCACTAACTACTGTACTCATCTTGACTGGGAGCTTTAACTTTTTAAGTTTACATAGGAGCAATGGAAACTATATTTCATTCGATAAAACTTCACAGTAGGGTTGGAGTGTTTTTAATTTTTTTTCACATTTAATGAAGCTTAATGTTTTAGGGCTACTGAAGAAACGTCTTTACTTTTAAACAGGTTTCTTTCAATGTTGTCTTGTGTTGATGTCTTTACTTATGGTTACAATATACATTCTGTTGTTTATTCAATTCATTCATTGTTTTTTTTCTAATTAATATTATTCTTGTCTATTTATCATACTTAATACTGACTTAATTATGCAGGAATAAAGTGTCACAGTCTTACTGTTTTCAATACTAAGAGCTCTGCAGCCCCTTCATCGTTTAAAATGACTGTGTAGCATAACAAACCTATTAGGATATAGCTGGGTTAACATCACTTCGATCAACATTCAGGCCCTCAGATTTTACTAAGAGACTAAAAGCCTGAATGACATTTTATTTTTATTGGCGGCTGCATTTATAATATGGGAAATATTCTAATATTTCTTTTTAAAAATCGCTGAACACACACTCACCTTTCTTTGTCTCCACTCTACATCTGCCGCAACTGTTTCATGGCCTTGATGGACGTATTCATTGCAAATTCTACAAATGCACACCTGGTCAGTTTTACAGAACATCATCAATGGCCTCTTATGTAGCTTGCAAAGCCAATCCTGAGGGTTCTTTACTGGGGATACCAGCGTATGCCACTTCAGGGCCTCTTTCTCATGGTGCCGGATGTGGTCTTCACAGTAGGAAGTCACGCATACCAAACAGGATTTCAAGGCCTTGAATTTAATGCCAGTGCAGACATCGCAGCCTACATCTCCCTGTCCAGCAAGATTTTTTTCTGGAAAGAGGGACCTTCGTTTTTTAAATTCTTCCACAATTTCAGAAAAGCCTTTATTAACGTTAAGATTAGGCCTTCTAAAAAATCTAGCTTTACACACCGGGCAAGTGAATATATTGCGCTCTTTCCAGTATATTTCAACACAGCCCTTACAATAATTATGCCCACAGGGAATGCTGACAATGTTCACATATAAATCCAGGCATATTGGACAAGTGAAGTGGTCATCAGAAAGTGGAGTGCTCACATAAGCTGAACCTGAAAGAAAAAAGAGAACCATTATCCCAGAATCATACATAACATTCTTTATTCGTTGCAACTGGGGTAGGCTCTGCCCCTCTCGCAATCAGAGACACGATTTAAAAGATTAAAAAAAAGTCTGAATTCCTCAGTCATCTTTTGTTCTGAATTAAAGCTTACATTTACTTCAGATGGGTTCTGATAATTACCACTTAATATAAAACTCCAGAAAAACATCAAAATGTTGAGAGAATAAGCATAGTAAAAAACAATCTCCTTTGGCTTACAGGGAGCTCATCATAATACATTCATTATCAAACTTCTTAATACTTCAAAACACTCTTTGCAATAACACATTCATTTACTGGAAACCTCCCAGAAATGTTAAGAACAGTAAGATACATGTCTCACAGATTTTACAAAACTGAAACTTCATTTATATTGTATTCCCATGATTGGCTGAGGAACAAAGTCAGCTTCACAGAGACAGAAAGAAGATAAAACAATCTTGACCACAGTCCACTGGAAGCGTATTTCATAAATGAGCCCAGATACACATATTGTTTGGGAAGGAGAGAAACTGCACACACTCTTGGTGACTGACTCCCTCCAAAGATACGTATTTGAGGATGGTAAGGGCTCTCTTTCTCTGTCCTGAATAAATAACACATTTGCTTTTCTTGCAGCTGCAGTTTACATTGGTCCCAGAATCCTCTTGCTGAGTTCAACCCAATCCGCAATTTAAACAAGCTTGTGGGATTAGGAAAAAATATTCTAATTATCTCTGTCATGCATAGGCGATTATTAAAAGCACAGTATAAAGGAAATGAAGCTGATACATAAGACATGAGCTATTAGCAGGGATGGTTGATCAACAGCAAACCTCCTGAAAAAACAAATATTTAAGTAGATCTGTGCAAACATCCCTGCTTCACATTCGAGATGAGCAAGACACTCCCAGTGGGTTTATCGTACATGTACAGCCAGTGTGCCAGCAGACTCCATGTTTGTTGATTCTAAACCCACCAATTATGTCTTATACATTGCTGATTAAGTTTTCTGTCGCCTTTAATAATTAACATAGTTAGTGCACTTTACGTTTATCGCCAACACTTCAATTTCTAATAACATTTAGATTTTGTATACGTAAATACAACATGATAACCCCGTTTGTTTTTATGAATGAGCGGGTTTGCAATATAATTTACTATTTAAGGGAAATATGCTGTATTTAACTTTGCTTTACGATGTAAATTTCAACATGTTTTGAATGTACAGGGTTATATTAAAACGTTAAGGCATTTCCCTTTTTTGTATACAAACACCATCTTAGGTCTTATGCAGTGCCTGTTTTTGGAAATTGGGTTAATCATGCCGTCTATTTATTGACTTAAAAGAATAGTATTTCAAGTTTAAAGGAACTGAAAATGTAGTGGCTGTAGTAATTACTCTTTCTGGGTAATCTATATTGTATCAGTTTTGACATTTTGATTATGTTTGATGGGCACTCTATTAGTACTTGTGTACTTGCTGTATATATTTTTTTAGATATGCACACATACAGTTCTTTCTAACAAAGAATTAGGTCAGCAGGTATAGAATGAGCCCAGAAATATTCAATTGTCCCTCGCAAGATCGATTTAACTTAAAAGTTCAAAATAAAGGTGGCATTGCTGCTTTTCTTTGCTGTGACTCATTTAACCTTTCAAAAGACAACTGCCAGGGAAACATTTTTATATGGACACCATTGTCCAGCTACAGATCCTAATGTTTTGTATTATAAAATATCCTTCAAAGTATAAAACACATAAACAAATTTTGAATTTTTATTTTTAAATTCAAAATTATATATTTAATTTGTTACATGTTTTGTGGTCTAAAGTGAAGCATTTTTTTAAATGCATAGCCTGGAGTTACATTTTAAAATGGTAGTGAAGGGGTGGGGGTCCAATTATGAAAACAAACATCTTAAAACTAACACAATATATCAATTTTTCAAGGCAAGAGTGTTGTCGAGTTGACCCCACATCTTAAGCTTGCTTACACATTGCAAATCGGCCTATCCATGTCATCTTAGGAGGGAAAAAAAGACAAAAGGCTAAACATTTTTGTGAGATTCAGCCATGTTGAAAGGAGACTTAGCTGTGTGTGTGGACCTTTTTGATCGCATAACTCTATGTAAACCTTTCCAGGGGTGTGGAATCCACTTGAAAAGCTGTCTCAATGCATCATTGTTGAGATTATTCAATGTTGATGCCAAGATATGAATTCCTGTCTCTGTAGACTAGACAATAATCACTGAAAAAATGTCACACAGAAACTCACTACTACATGAGATAATAATAAGTCCCAACTCACACTATCCCATCAGTTTATGGGTTTGAGTAAATGTCTACCATTAAAAAAAACAATGCAACTTATTAAGTTTAAAAAAGGTTGTCACCAGTTCTTTTATTACCACACCAGCAAAATACCCGCGCTTCGCAGCGGAGAAATAGTGTGTTAAAGAAGTTATGAAAAAGAAAAGGAAACATTTTAAAAATAACGTGACATGATTGTCAATGTAATTCTTTTGTCACTGTTATGAGTGTTGCTGTCATCAAGGATTTGATTATCATTGTTTCTTTCAATCAGGTTCATATTTGGAGGGTGTGTTGTGTTCAAGTTATATTCCGTGTTTGTCAACCGCTGTAAAGATAACAGGTTTCATTCATCGAACTCGTGAATCTAAGATGTTTAACAGGCATTCCCGTTATTAAGTTGTGGATTTGCCTGCGAATATTTAGCGGTATCGTGGCAATAGACTTAATTTAAACTTACGCTTTACACCTTGCTTTTCCTATTGATATGTCTACAATGGCTTGTTCAGATTCAGAGGGTTGTTCCTTTCTTACTGCATCAATAAACAGCTCGTCTTCCTCTTTATCTGAGATATCACACACTGCATGCACGGGTTTACTTTTCCCAGTCCTGCAAAGCCAGTTCACGTGAGCCGCTCAGAGTACGTGCATCAAAGCTTCTCAGCTGTGCTTGTGCTATCTCGTGTGATCTTGCGATGTCCACAGCTTTATTTAATGTTAGCTAAGACCCGGCACTTAAAGGTTTCTCTCGTACTTTTGCTGAGTTTGTACCAAACACTAGTCTATCCCTGACCATCTCATCTTCATTTCTATTGGATAGCTGCTGACGGACGGCCTTATATGGGCAGGCACTCAATTACATGGGAGGCGTGACGATGAGGGACGCAACTGCATCTCACATGGTGACCGAGCTGCAGGCTGTGGCCGCATATGTGTACGTAGGTTCCAGTTATGACTGTTACGCGTAGAATTTCGAAATGAAACCTGCCTAACTTTTGTAAGTAAGCTGTAAGGAATGAGCCTGCCAAATTTCAGCCTTCTACCTACACGGGAAGTTGGAGAATTAGTGATCACTGAGTCAGTCAGTCAGTCAGTCAGTGAGGGCTTTGCCTTTTATTAGTATAGATTCTCGGAAAGTGCGAATCAACATGGGTTATGCATTTTGGTAACTGTGTTTTAGAGCCTCATTTTGTTTCATTGTGGGTGGGCTCCATCACATAACCTGCCTTTGTTTATTAATTCCTTAGTGCATTTTTATCATGTGTGCACACAACATGCCACAGAGTTGATTGGCACTGTGTACTTCAGTACAGATAATAATAATAATTTAATAATAAAAATAATAATAATTTATTACATTTATATAGTGCTTTTCTCAGTACTCAAAGCGCTATTCACACAGGGAGGAACCGGGAAGTGAACCCACAATCTTCCACAGTCTCCTTACTGCAAAGCAGCAGCACTACCACTGCTGACAACTCTTCCACATATACTTCACCAACATACTACCTCAACAACAACAACAACAGAAACCTGGCTAAATAACACAGATGGGAATGAGTATAACAGACATATGCACATTTTTAGGAAGGACAGAGAACAGAAAAGGAGGTGAGGTTGCTGTTTATGTCAAACAGAATTTAAATGCAAGTCCTCTTCAGTTGGACATTGAGTCCCCATCTTCATATGGACAGGTGGGTTAGTCTGGAAAGTACTGGGGAAAGAGGCCTTGTTTTTGGAGTGTGTTATAAACCACCAGAAGAAGACAATAATTTCAATGCCCATCTTTTTTGGTAATATTAAAAAGTACCCAGGTTTTAACTGGGACAATCTTGCAAACAGAGGAGGCAAAAGACCAGGGGCCACATGTACATATGGTGCGTACGCACAGAAATGTTGCGTAAGAACATTTCCACGTTCAAATCACGATGTATAAAACCTAAACTTGGCATAAAGCCACACACATTTCCACGGTACCTCATAAACTGTCGTACGCAAGTTCTCCACTTGGTTTTGCAGACTGGCGACACCCAGCGTCAAAGCAGTGCTATTGTTCCTGTGTGGTTACCCTTTGTTTCTTAGATTTACATCCCTGAGGCGGCTTTATAAATACACTGAAACTAACTGCATATTGTTTTAGTATAATGCATCTGATTGTAATTAACCTGTAACAATATAATGGCTCATGGAATAGCCATAGTATTCCAAATACCATAACTGCTTTAGCGTTGTTACTCTAACTGCACGTTCTTCTTTCAACTGCTCCCGTTAGGAGTTGCCACAGTGGATCATCTTTTTCCATATTACTCTCACTGCACCACTCAGCGTATTTATATCACTGTATCTGAGTGGGGAATCACAGCAGCAGCTGATCGGAAAGAGAATTATCGGTATACAGCATCAAGTACATGCTGCCTCAGCCACGGCAAAATGCTCTTTCCTGTACGGACCTCGTAGTTGAGAAATAATTTCATCCCAAGAACTTTAAACAATCAATCAGTCCATCAAGTGCTCCTTGTAGAACTGTTTGTACTTATAAGTACGTACAATCACCTCACTGTAAACTTGCACTTCAGTTATAATATTGCACAACCTGCGCCACTTTATAAAGCGATGATATCATTTTTAATAAGAAATGCAGCAAAATATGTTTATTATATTATACAGATAAAACTTTAACTTCATTTAAATAATCTGTATTGTTAATAATTAAACATGTGAGGACACGGTGCCGCAGAGCTAGCTAGTTCACAGATTGATCCTGATTGAATGCTGTATGGATAGAATAATTAAACACATACTATGAAGATATTTCAATGTTCCTTGAAAGTTTTGAAGAATCATCATTGTAAGCTTACAGATGGCTTAACATCTATTACAGAGCTGATTGTGTGGCGATTGGGTATTTGGAGAAAGAAAACTGAGGACAGGAATTGGGGGTTAGTACATTTGAAAGAGACAGTACTGCTACCGTGTTCCCATCTTTAATAACATGCTTTCATTCCTATCATCATGAAAAAGATATCACGTATACATCTCAGTATTTTAATTATTCAGACAGCTGTAATATCACAAATGTAATGCATTCTGTGTCCTGTCGGAGGAAGAGAAAGCCGGTTTAAGAACCACGTAGTGATTCACACACAGAGCACAAAGAAGATTAAATACAAAAACAAAGCATTTAACATGTTAGTTTAGTTACGATGGGATTTGAGAAACTAGTAAATTAATCGATTTTAAGATGAAGTTTATGATGTTCTAGTTTAATGACAATTTCAAAATTAAAGTTGACATTTCCTGCTTTTTTCCCCACTGTGTGCCTATTTTTTTCTCTGTACCCTAATAAGCTTTCATATAACACTCAGATGTTGGGCTACAACTCGCCTTTTCACGGGGACTTGGATATGTGACAACTTTTTTTATTTCGGGTACTGTGCGACTTGGTGGACTTGAGCTTTCGAGTTTCTCCGACACTCTGTCACTCGATCAGCTTCCTTTTGTTGATTATTCTACTGTTTAAACCAACAAATAGAAAGTCTTTCCTTGCCTCCACTTGGTATTCGCTGAAATTCTTATATTTTCCCCCGTGCTGTTCCCATTGTTTTTTCACAGAAGGCTGAGCTTAAGGGCTATTTATATTGATTTGCATATTCATAGAGGTGTAATTCTGGGAGGAGTTGGGGTGGAACAGAAGGCGCGTGTACGAGCATTACTTTTAACGCTGACCTGGATTTATGTAGCAGAAGAACTTGGAAGTTGGAGTACGCACAGATTTGTGTATCTAGATTTTTCTGTGCGTAAGCACATTTCGGCTTTTGTGCTTACGTCATGTTATAGTGTGAATTCTATGCACGGCGTTATGCATGAGGCCCCAGGAGTTTTTAGAAGTAATATGTGACTGTTTAAAACAGTATTTTAAAGCACCATCATATGGGTAAGCCTGTCTGGATTTAGTATTTTGTAATAATCAGGATAGATTTGAGGGTGTAGAGGTGATTGAACCACTAGGGTCAAGTAACCATAAAGTGTATAATTCAGTTTTCTGTTTTGGAATAATGTGCAGATGCTAAAATTAAAAAATTATTCAGTTTAACATTGGTAGGGCACATTTTGAACAGATGTGGTAAAGTCTAATGAAGATAGACTGGGAAAAGCTTTTAAGTGCAGAAACAGTCAAGGACAGGTTTAAAAATGTTTTACATGTAACGCATCAGGAATAGTAAAGGGGAATCAAGAAATAGCTGCTCTGAATTCACATTTTTCTGAGGTCTTCACATGTGAGGAAGTGGATAAACTCCCACCGGTGAAATGGACTACTAAGGTGGTACTGAGTGACTGAGAAAGTGTAGAGGTGCTGCTCAGATTAAACAGGCTGAAATCATACGAATCACTAGGACCAGATAATATTTACCCTCAAGTTCATAAGAAGGCTTACAAGTAAATATATAAAGCCTTAATAAATATTTTAGGAAGTCACTGCACACTGGGGAGATTCCAAAGTACTGGAAAATGGCAAAAACTATCCTATTATATAAAAAGGATGACTGGGAAGATCCATGCAAGTAATCTTAATGTGCATCACAGGTAAATTAATAGAAGTAATAAGGATAAGACTGAGCAACACATGGCAAGAACATGAGTTTTAATGACAGTCAGCATGGGTTCTTTTTACGATGATGCAACGAAAGGATATAATCAAAGTGCAGCATGGTATTATTTATCTTGAATTTTCAGAATGCATTTGATAAGGTGCCACATGAGAGGCTGATACTCAAATTAAAAGAAGGAGTTCAGGGTGTCGTGTGTAGATGGGTGTAGAATTGGCTAAACATAGGAAGCAGAGGTGTATGGTGTGAGGAACCTCATCAGAATTGGCTGATGTTAAGAGTGCAGTTCCATAGGGGTCAGTGCTGGGACCACTGCTATTTTTAATGTATATAAATGATTTGGAAAGGAATATAAGCAACAAGCTGGTTAAGTTTGCAGATGATACCAAGATAGGTGGATTTGCAGATAATCTGGAATCAGTTGAATCATTACAGAGGGACTTGGACAGCATAAATGGAAAGTGTTCCATGTAGAAGTAAAAATGATAGGTTTGAATACACAACACAAACAACAGGTCTTAAAATCTAAAGTAGTCCTTATGAGAAGGATTTAGGAGTCGTAGTGGACTCTACACTATCAACTTCCAGTGTTCAGAAGCAATTAAGAAGGCCAACAGAATGTTAGGTTAAATAGCACGATGTGTTGAGTACAAGTCCAAGAAGGTTATGCTCAAGCTTTATAACACACTGGTGAGGACTCATCTGGAGTACTGTGTACTGTTATGGTCTCCAGACTACAAAAATGGCGTAGCAGTGGTAGCAAAAGTCCAGAAAAAAGAGATTAGTCTGATTCCAGGGCCATTGGGGATGAACTATGAAGAAAGATTAAAAGAGATGAGCATTTTCAGTTTAAGCAAATGAAGACTAAAAGAAGACACGATTGAAGGGAATTTAGTACAGTGGATCGAGATGTAGTTTAAATTGAGTTCATCAAGAACATGGGGACAAACATGGAAGCTTAAGGGTAAAATTTCATACAAACATTAGGAAGTTTTCCTTACAGTGAGAACCATAGTGGTAGGCAGCAGGAAATTACAGACTTTCAAATTTAGACTTGATGCTTTAGAAGACATAAGTGGATAAGAATGTAGTGGTTTGTTGGGCTGAATAGCCTATTCTCATCTAGATTTTTCTAATGTTCTATCTGTGTGAATTTTACTCCATAGGCTATGTTACATCTGTTGATAAACCACTTTATCTGTACATTGATCAGTATGTGTTCCAGAATTTTCTGTAAAAAAATATATGATTTTTGTACATGTGGCATAAGAAAAAATTATGATTTTGCAGGTTGTGAATCATGGTAGATGCATACTCACATCAGATGATTTCAGGGCTGTAATGCTGTGGGAGAATTGAGCTTTTACACTATGCTAAATATGACTCATAAAATTCAATGTGTTATATTTCGGTTTGTTTTTAGATAATCACTCTTTCAAGTTGTGGACTCAGAGCTCATGTGGGAAATGTTCTGTAACTGAAAGGACAGGCAGGTACATATGTCCAAATAGAAACTCTCCCTGGTTTAATGAAAATACTCTTAGCTCTTAAATTAGAGTGTCAAAAACTGGAGAGCAGATGGAGAGCAACAAAGCTCTCTTTAAAGCTCGCTCAGAATACTATTCTACAATAATAGATAGCAATAATAAAAATCCTCGGTACTGTTTAGAACAGTGGCTAAATTAACAAATGGGAATTCAGATCTACAGTGCAAAATACCAACAGATAATAGCAGTACAGACTTTATGAACTTCTTCAATGAGAAAATTAAAAATATAGATCTCAGCATCACAGTACAGACCGCATACTAGTTTAGCAGACCCAGTCTCACATTGCATTCAGCACTTTAGTAATTTTAATCCTGTAACTGAGTAGGAAGACTTTAATTTCTAAAATGAAACCAACTACATGTTCCCTAGATCCAGTGCCAACAAAACTAGTAAAAAGTTCAATGGATATTCTTGCAGCACCTATTCTAAACATTATCAGTAGTTCATTATTGCATGGCACAGTACCTGTTGCACTAAAAGTGTCGGTCATTAAATCATTACTTAAAAAGTCAGACCTAGACCCACACATACTAAATAATTATAGGCCTATTTCAAATTTCTCTCTAAAATACTAGAAAAAGTAGTCACCAATCATCTTTAGTCACACCTTACGCATCACAATTTATTTAAGAAATTGTAGTCTGGTTTCCACACTGGTCCTAGTTCAGAAACAGCACTAATGCAGGTTGTAAATGACATTCTGATATCCTCTGATGCTGGCAACTCCACTGTAACTATGTTGTTAGACTTAAGTGCAGTATTTGACACCATTGACCATTCTATTTTACTGCACAGGCTAGAAAATGATGTTGGGCTTACAGGCACTGTGCTCACTTGGTTTAGTTCTTATGTATCAAATCGATTCCAATAAGTACAGAAATGTGCTGACAGTACTCCATCATTATATACAGATGTGAGATATGGTGTCCCGCAGGGCTCAGTACTGGGACCTTTACTGTTTTCACTTTACATGCTTCTACTAGGATCTATCATTAGGATACATAATGTTCATTTTCGCTTGTATGCAGATGACACCCAGTTATATTCATTTAGATCAAATGAAGTTTCTCCAATGTTGTCTTTAATTAGTTGTGTTAGTGAATTAAAGGAGTGGATGGATGAGAACTACTTGTCTTTAAACATCAATAAAACAGATGTTAATTGTTGGATGGAATGACGCTGATCACAACAATATTTTGTCATCATTTAACTCAGTTGGAATAACCATTAATTTTACTGAATCAGCCTGCAATCTAGGAGTTATCTTTGACTCTAGCATATCATTTAAAGTTCATATTACAAAGTTGTCCAAATCATGTTTCTTCCATCTTAAAAAATTTTGGGAAATTAAGGCGCTTTCTAAATAAACAGGATTCTGAGAAATTAATTAATATATGCATTTATTTTTAGTAGGATTGACTACTGCAATGCGGTGTTCACTGGATGTTCAAACTGTTCTTTATACAGACTCCAGTTAATCCAAAATGCTGCTGCAAGAATTATTACAAGAACAAGAAAATACGAACACATAACTCCAGTTCTTAAATCCTTGCACTGGCTCCCGGTTAAGTTTAGGGAAGATTTGAAAATCCTCCTTTTAACATATAAAGCATTAAGTGGCCAAGGTCTGGCTTACTTGTCTGAACTTATTATGACTTACAAACCAGAGCACACAATAAGATCTCAGGATGTGGCCTGCTTATGATTCCAAGGCTTAATAAAATAAGTTATAGGGCCCCTAAACTGTGCAATGGTCTGCCTGCTACTATAAGAGATGCCCCTTTGATCTCAGCTTTTAAATCCCGGCTGAAGACTCACTACTTCAGTTTAGCATATCCTGACTAGAGCTGCTGATTTACTGTATATACTGCATCTCTGTTGTAAGTCATTAGCACTAACACAAAAGTAACATAGTTATAATTTGATACTAACCCTCACCTATTCTGTTTCTCTTCTCGGTACTCAAATGAGGCACTTGGTGCCACAGCCCACCTGCCAAGTTGTTTTGCCTGCCTAAGGTAAAGTCATCCCTGATGGAGGATCGCAGGAATTGTGGGGTAGAGGGGTCCTTTCATCGGATTGGCTGGCCAAGCAATGTTTCAGCTGTGGAATGGCTAAATGGGGGAGGCAGCTTGATGGCTGAGGTCTCCAGGACTAAACAAATCCAAATCCTATTATGAGATATCATCTACTGTACAAGTCTGCTCTGTACTTGTAAAAAAAGTTTGTTATACTGTATTGAGGATTTGTTCTGTTCTGTGTACTGTATTGTATTATATTGTACTGTATTGTATTGACCCCCTTCTTCATGACACCCACTGTACGCCCAACCTACCTGGAAAGAGGTTTCTGTTTGAACTGCCTTTCCCAAGGTTTCTTCCATTTTTTCCCTACAAAGTTTTTTTTGGGAGTTTTTCCTAGTCGTCTTAGAGAGTCAAGGGGGGCCTGTTAAAGCCCATTGCTGCACTTCTTGTGTGATTTTGGGATATACAAAAATAAATTGTATTGTATTGTATATTGCGGTGGGCTGGCGCCCTGCCCAGGGTTTCTTTCCTGCCTTGCGCCCTGTGTTGGCTGGGATTGGCTCCAGCAGACCCATGTGACCCTATAGTTAGGATATTACGGGTTGGATAATGGATGGATGGATGTATTGTATATGTCCTCATTAAATCATTAATATTCATGAGATAGTTTCCCCAATACCATCAAATTTTGGAAGTAGATACAATTCTGGGGTATATGAAAAATGGAGAGGTATTCAGGGAAAATAAGTGTATATTGTTAAAGAGTGTCATTTTTTTTTATTAGAATGCATATACACTCACCTAAAGGATTATTAGGAACACCTGTTCAATTTCTCATTAATGCAATTATCTAATCAACCAATCACATGGCAGTTGCTTCAATGCATTTAGGGGTGTGGTCCTGGTCAAGACAATCTCCTGAACTCCAAACTGAATGCCAGAATAGGAAAGAAAGGTGATTTAAGCAATTTTGAGCGTGGCATGGTTGTTGGTGCCAGACGGGCCGGTCTGAGTATTTCACAATCTGCTCAGTTACTGGGATTTTCACGCACAACCATTTCTAGGGTTTACAAAGAATGGTGTGAAAAGGGAAAAACATCCAGTATGCGGCAGTCCTGTGGCCGAAAATGCCTTGTTGATGCTAGAGGTCAGAGGAGAATGGGCCGACTGATTCAAGCTGATAGAAGAGCAACTTTGACTGAAATAACCACTCGTTACAACCGAGGTATGCAGCAAAGCATTTGTGAAGCCACAACACGCACAACCTTGAGGCGGATGGGCTACAACAGCAGAAGACCTCACCGGGTACCACTCATCTCCACTACAAATAGGAAAAAGAGGCTACAATTTGCACAAGCTCACCAAAATTGGACAGTTGAAGACTTGAAAAATGTTTCCTGGTCTGATGAGTCTCGATTTCTGTTGAGACATTCAAATGGTAGAATCAGAATTTGGCGTAAACAGAATGAGAACATGGATCCATCATGCCTTGTTACCACTGTGCAGGCTGGTGGTGGTGGTGTAATGGTGTGGGGGATGTTTTCTTGGCACACTTTAGGCCCCTTAGTGCCAATTGGGCATCGTTTAAATGCCACGGGCTACCTGAGCATTCTTTCTGACCATGTCCATCCCTTCATGACCACCATGTACCCATCCTCTGATGGCTACTTCCAGCAGGATAATGCACCATGTCACAAAGCTAGAATCATTTCAAATTGGTTTCTTGAACATGACAATGAGTTCACTGTACTAAAATGGCCCCCACAGTCACCAGATCTCAACCCAATAGAGCATCTTTGGGATGTGGTGGAACAGGAGCCGTGCCCTGCATGAGCATCCCACAAATCTCCATCAACTGCAAGATGCTATCCTATCAATATGGGCCAACATTTCTAAAGAATGCTTTCAGCACCTTGTTGAATCAATGCCACGTAGAATTAAGGCAGTTCTGAAGGCGAAAGGGGGTCAAACACCGTATTAGTATGGTGTTCCTAATAATCCTTTAGGTGAGTGTATTTAAGCTTAGGTAAAGTGACCAATGTGTGCATGCTAGTAAGAATATGTAAAATAGACGCTTGGGGCTTTAAGATGAACACGTTTCATGTCTAGCCAAAAGTTAACTTAATCAACAATAAACCAGACCATGGGAAATTAATGGTTGTCCCAAAATCTGACTGATGCAGTATCTTCTTATATAATATGCTACCGTGGCTGTTCGTTTGTCTGTCCAGGGTTTTAAGTCACCTGTAGTTCGCAAACTGTTTTACCTATTGACTTGAAATTTGGTACACATATACTACGTGATGTATATTATCTGCTTTCGGGTGATGATTTTTATTACTCTTTTTATTTTTATTTTATTTTATTGTAGAATTAACTTCGCGGCTGTGTGGCGCATACGTACGGGTGCCATTCTCATTCCTACCACCTTTGCTAATCATTTTTGAGGCAGATTGTAGACTTAAGTGCCAGCATAAGTGAAAAATTAAGGAAAACGTACTAAGTAATTGCATCTCAAAAACAAAATCATTTTTAACGCGAAAAGATGCATATGAAAGAAGAGAAGATGTGGGCCGCTAGGGTGGAGAAAAGAAGAGTTGCTCAGGAAGCAGCAAGTGCATCAACCTCTGAGCCAATGAATTATAAACATACAGAGAAAAAGAATGAAAACTAGGAACGCTCAAGTCAAGTGTATTCACTGCACGTTTTCGTGCAGTACGCTGTTACTGGTCTTGCATAAATAAGGCAGGGTTTTATTGTGAAAAACACTAGTCAGAAAGACACTATAAATTCAAAAGATTTTAAAAAGGCACTGCCAGAGAGACATCATAACTGCCAAGACTACGAGGAAAGAAGCAACTGCCAAAAGAGTAGACAACTTGGTCTGACTTTGCCACTTACAGACTCCCTCTTCACTCCCAACCATCACACCTGGTTTAAGAAACCAAAGACTGAATTGAAGCTTGCTGTGTGACACTGATTTGAATTATTCAGGCTGTATGTTTTCATATCTTAATATTTACACCTGGCTTCTTCTTCAAATAAACATAATTAAAGATTGAAATAGTTTTGAGTATTGCATTACTAATGTGTCCTGTTGTTTACGGACACTTGATTGTTAATAAAACAAACTGTCCATTTAGATTTTGTACTGTCAGGGGTAGTGATTAGCCCTTGGTTTCTGTTAAGATAGTGTAGCACTTTCAAAAGGTAGCCATTGGGATATGACAGCCCGACAGGAGTAGCCATTCCTGGCTTTTGCTAGGCTATTCTGAAGAGCAGCCCTCTCAGAGGACGCAATCTGAAGATAGATCGACACGCAAGTGAATCCTGGAAGGGACACGTCATTAGCAGAATGGTTTCTAGCCACTGGCAATAGGTACTGAAGTTGAGGTAACTAGGCTTGGCCAGTGTTGAGATATTGTTGGCTTTGTAGTTGAGCTTTTATCTGTGCTGAGTGGATGTTGAATAGGCACTTTTGCAAGACTTGTGTGAATCAAGGCAAACAATGTAGGCATTTCCAGTATTAACTTATCCACCAACGCAAAAAGAACCTTAGAGGTTAAAGTGCCTTTCTTGGACACTTTTACACCACACTCTAGCATAGCATCAGACACTTGTACGTTATGTTTTTGTGCAGACCATCACTTG
Organism: Polypterus senegalus; assembly: GCF_016835505.1. Classification (NCBI taxonomy): domain Eukaryota; kingdom Metazoa; phylum Chordata; class Cladistia; order Polypteriformes; family Polypteridae; genus Polypterus; species Polypterus senegalus. The sequence continues at coordinate 140,070,189 of NC_053164.1, forward strand.
TTACAAGCCGCTGGAGAATATGATCAATGAAAAAATAAAATGGCAGAGACAAAAGTAGGATAAAACTCTGAGGCTACAGACATTACACAAACTGGGGATGCACAGAGGGTAAAAGTCAAAAGTCCACCCGCAACGGCCACAGTAAACAGACAAGTGAACAGGAAATGTATCCTTAGATATACCTCAAGTAAATGGTACCATGAATATGTGATCAAATGTATTACATCCAGTTTCCTTTTGTTGACAGAAGCCTGCATCGGAAACATGGGATCCACAGTTTCTTAAATTGAATGGACATATACTTTTAAGGCTTTTGCTTTCATGTTTGGACCCCTGCCACCATGACTTCCATTTTAGGATACAAGAATGGCTTAAGTCAATTAAAATATTAATAACAAATTCTGCACTTCAGACTATATCATGATTGGAAAGCAATAACTGACTTGAAAAATACCTTTCTAATTCTTTAATAAAAAATACCAAATAATAACAAAGGCTTTTCATTAACACCGGAAAATGTAATTGTGCCTCCCCATATGTGAGGTTGAGGGACTAAACAAACAACTATATACCCCAAAAAATATTAATGAAATACAAAAAGGAATTTTAAAACATATCTCAAACGTTTTTACTCATGTTACCAGTCTGACTTAAATGCGTCATATGGGGCACCTTACTTCTGAAACACCAAAATAACCAAGTCTCATGGATTGGGCTGCAGTGTGGATGGCACCATTATACAAAAATTCAAGACTGATGGCAAGAGTTACACAAGTAAATTAAAGAGGCCGCTAGCAAAGTCTGGACAAATGAAACTCGCACTGAACCTCAGAAATGCCGACACAGTGACAATTTTAAAGTGAGGAACAATTTGGTTTATGGTAACAACCACAACATTATCCTACTCTCCACTGCCTGGTGAATCCTTGCATACGTATTCCTAAATCATTTACATCTTTTGTGGCATTAGACGGAGGCATCAGTGAATTATTCTCAAAAGACTTATCTGTCTATTATAAAAAAAAAAAACTTGCAACGAGACTTTCCCAGGGACGAGATGTGATCTTTCGAAGAGAGACATAGTCACTTTCACTTCCCGCAAGACGGACAAGTCACTTCATACTTACAATTTTTAGATGCAAGTCCCGTGATACACATGCATAGCAGGTTAGAGATAATGGAAGTAGGAAATTTCGAAAGTCTCCAAAAATGAGAGTAAAGATCGCATTAGCGACAACAATCTGAAAATATTACTCTTGGGATAATGGAACAGTGAAAAGAGATTGAATATTCAGGTGCTGTAGGCTTTTAAACATTCGCAGTTCTGTACGAAATGCAGATTACGTTCCACGTAGCAGCACCAAGCCAACAGCTTCTTGAGCAAAGAGGAGGTGAAAAAAACACCTGTTACTTGTTTCCCAATGTATCACCGTTTAAGAGGGGTTTCGGAGGAGCGGCCATGTCTCCTTGGGGTGCGCTTGGCCACCCTCTTCACAACAGTGCGTACAGCTTGCAGGGTGGGGTTGGAATGGTAGGCAAGCAAAATGCAGATCACGTGTTAGGGCGGCAGCAGCAGCACGGCAGCAACTGTTTGAGCAAACAGGAATTAAAAAAAATATATTTGTTTCCCATTGTATCGCCATTTTTTATTTAAATGCATTTGTTTCCCATTGTATCACTGTTTAAGAGGGGTTTCGGGAAGGTGGCCGCTGGCAGGGGGGGAAAGGGGTTGGCGAGCAAAGCGCCTTAGTATTTCATATATCCAAAGCCCCTTTTGGTGCTACAAGCGTTTCACTAGATCAAGATTACATCTGTGTTTACAGCTTTAGTTCTGCAGATAGATTTTTGACATGTCATGTGGACAAGACTGAGCTCAGAAGCATGTGTTATACAGTTCTGAACAATATTAGGGGACAGTAAAATATCTAGTAGGAAAATACAGCTCACAGTCCTGTCTGGCCTGTTCCTGTGCTCTTCATCCTCCAACACAGTGGCTCAGTGCCACCAGTGCATAGGCAAATGAAGGGGAGTTTTGTGATTCATAGATTGTACCAAGATGATGCTGCTTTGAATGTGCTCAGCAGCTTTCAAAGCTGCCATTCACTGGATCTCTGGGGCTCAAGAGAGAATTTTAGTCTTTAGTCTCTTCATAAATGATGGCATGTTAGCTGTAATTCTGACTGAGCCCAAGATACAGTATGCACACAGCAATTAATGTAGCCACATACACGAGGCCAAATTCCAGGCTGCATGAGTCTGATGTCAGTTATGATGATGATGAGCATCTGCATTTCTTTGCACTTCTTGTATATCAAGATGTAATTCAAATGCCTGAAGTCAGAATGTGCTGGTCAATAAAACCTTTACAGTATGGACAGAAACCTCATGAGTGAGTAATACTTTAGTTTATTTCTCGGGTGTCTGCATTTTGCTGACAATAAGTCACCTGTCACTTCGCACAGGAGAAATCTTTTTTGAAAGTAATCGAGATACTGATGGTCAACATGAAAGATCAGCATATTGTTGCTGCCCAATCACTTTTGCTTTAAAAAGGTTGGTTAATAACGAAGTGATACAAACCTGGTAAAATTCCTGAGTTGGCAAGGTCTCTACTGAACTAAAACCTAATAATGTGTTTTGTATTTATTCTGTATTTATTAATTTATCTTTTTTTAGTTCACAGCTCAAAATACCTGATATTGTGAAAATAACCTGGTATGTTTTAAAATATTGACTCCCTCTTTTCAATATTTTTCTCTCTCGCACTAGTTGAAATATCATACTCTTTTTGGTCTTAACATCAGCCGTGTCATACACATTGTTTATATGTAGCATTCTTGCAATAGGCTGGCACCCTTGCTGGTATAGGCTCCAGGTTTCCCGCAATCTGGCTCTGGATAAGCAAGTTTAGAAAACATATACTGTATATTGTGCCTAATCTCAGATGCTGTTTCTGTCATTCTGTGCCTGTCCATACTCCTATTATCTTCTCTTACTCAAGTCTCACTAGTCCTAACCTTGACACTACATGCTTGTTTTTCTTCCTAAGCTCCCATGATTTTCATGATCACACCTGTCAGAATATAGTACAATCTATTTTCTGAATTTTGTATATCTTTTCAGGCCTGCAAGTGACAAACTTCTGTCCATAAAATCTGTGTGCTTGATATGGAATCGGAGATCAGTATGGCTGATAGAAAATAATAAAGCCCAGTATAGGAGATTTTTTAATACAATATTGAAGGGAGCAGGATATGTTTGTTGTGTGCTGTAGACATTTAGAGTAAAAATCCTTCAAACCTTAAAATTAACTTAAACTTCATCACAAATTGGCCCCATTCTAGGCAAGATAAGGAAAAGATGAGACGTGCCAAAAGACAGCGCGCAATTGTTCAGCACCAATGACATGGAAAATATAAACATAACATTGTATGAAATTGTTCATATTCAGTATCTGGTTTTGATTATGCTTGTTTTTAATCATACAAAAACAAAACCAGATAGTAAACCATGTAGCGTAGTAAGCTTCCACTAACATTAGACTCGTATCCAAACCTTTCCAGTGTACAGTTCTGTTTGATTGTGACACAAACTAAACTCCATACTAGCTCTTTAACAATACCATATTTACTAAAACTAAAACTGAAAAATAAAATAGAAATGTCTTTGTGAAATAAAATCAAAGTTAAACTATTAATACATCCATCCATCCATTATCCAACCCGCTATATCCTAACTACAGGATCATGGGGGTCTGCTGGAGCCAATCCCTGCCAACACAGGGCACAAGGTCGGAAACAAACCCCAGGCAGGGCACACACACATTCACATCAAGCACACACTTGGGACAATTTACCTAACCTGCATGTCTTTGGACTGTGTGAGGAAACCCATGCAGACACAGAGAGAACATGCAAACTCCACGCAGGAAGGACCCGGGAAGCGAACCCAGGTCTCCTTACTGCGAGGCAGCAGCGCTACCTACCGTGCTGCCCCACTAAAAGTACACAATGAAGGAAAACTACACTGAATTTGCAAGTAAGATCAGAAATAATATAGAGATGAAAAATAATATAAAAAGGCAAAACTATAATAACCTTGATTTGTAGGAAAATGTCAGCATCAACAAGTAATACTGTGGAAGTGGTGCAAGAATCTCTTCAAAGTACTCATCAAATTTTGATATTTCTCCCACACAGGAGACAATGCCACAAATATTCTTTCTGTGGGTGAAATTTCTTTTGTGGTTAAAAAACTCCATAATGGCAGAGTCACATGGCTAGATCAGATTTGCTGAAACCACTTGACACCACTTGAGTATTTTGGTTAACATTCCTCTTTAATGTTTTCTTTAAGGTGGAGGGTGGTGCTTAGGATTAGTAGATGTCAAGGTAATTGTCATATTTTACAAAAGTGTGCATTCACTGACCTCGGCCTACCTGGGAAACCCCTTATCCAGTTGGACAGAATCAACTCTTGATCCTTGTCTAGATATCTGAGGGTGTTTGAGGATTCTCTAGTCTTGTCTAAATGTGTTTGTGGAGTTTGAAAAAGCTTATGACAGTGCACCAGGTAGTATCTTGTTAAAAGTCAGCCATACAGGGCTCCATGGTCACTGCTGTTTAGATGCTCAGTATTTGCATTTTCAAAGCAAGAGTTGTGTTTGCATGCTTGCTATTAAGTCTGTTCTCTGAAGGTTCTAGACACTGCCCAGGTTGCATCTTCTCTCTTCTACTCAAGATAAAGCTATATTAGACTTTATTGTTTGGTACATACTGGAAAGTTTTTGCAGAGGGTTGTGATGCAGTTATGGTGAGAATTAGTACCGCCAAATGTTTTGTTTTGGTGCACTCAGAAAAGGGAGGCCTTTTACCTTTGGGTAACTGAAGGGCAGCTGACCCAAGTTGAGCAGTTCAGTTTCATTGGACCTTGTTCACGAGTCAGCCAAGAGATGGCTACAAAGCTGACAAATAGCTGCAGTGGAAATAGTTTTGTTGATATTGTACTGGAGCAGAAGCCATGTCCTAAGATGGTCAGCCTATATATTCATGCTCTAATATGGTCACAACCTTTGGGTAGTAACAGAAAGAATGAGACTACAAGTATATAAGGGATCAAAATGAAGGTGCTGTGCATGGCTGCTGGGCTGTTGGGTTACTGGGTGGGGAACTCAACAGTGCAGGAGAACTTGGGTGCAGAGCTGCTGCTGCTTCTCCAGACTGAAAAGAGTCATATGAACGGATTCCCACATATAGTTTGAATGCCCACTTGATGGATCCCATGGGAGATCTACAATGAACAGCTCACTAGGACAAGACTCAGGAAAGGTCTGTCAGCTGGCCTAGGGGAACCTGAAATTACCCAGTGTCATGATTCGGAGCTGTTAATTGTAAGTGTGTTTTCTTACTTTTTACAGTTATTTTTTTAACCTTTTGGGTACCATCTTGGTAAGTTTATTGCATTCTTTTTGCCACTTATCTTGGCTGGGGTATGATTATACTTTTTGGTCATTTGACCCTGATCTCATGATGCATCACAGCAACCAGCATTTAAAAGATGGCTGGTTATTTAAGTTTTGGGATATCATTTTTTTTAAAAGACTCTTCAACTTGTGCTTAGCTGTTTTTCAGGTATGATAATGATGCTGAAACATAACTGGTAATTCTAAATGACATTTACTCAAATGACTATCAGTGAGCATTTCAGCAACATTTAGAAGCATGGCATTGGACTCTCTAAAATGTACACCAAGTTTCATTTTTTGTGGTTTAAATTTTGACAGGTGTAGTTATGAAAAAAATGATTTAATAAATCTAAAATTACAATGAACTTCCTTTCCCACAACAGCAAGCAAGCATATAACATGATGTCCATGTTATAAAAACAATCCTTGTTTTCTAAGCAAAGCGCATTGGTGTGATGATGCAAATAAATAAGAAAATTCCTTTTTTTCTTCTAACTCAGAACTTGGCTTTGGAAACAGGACAAGGTTAAATTCCATAGTGTTGAGAGGTTCTATAAAATTAATAAACCACAATGTCTGAAAACCACCTTCACCATCTCAGTGCTTGTAGTGGCAAGAAAAATAATGAATCCTTTAGAATTAACCACATTTTTGTACACATCTTAAAATATAGTCTGATCTTCATCAATGTCATAGTAATAAACAATATGATTTAATCAAAATGCACACATTACTGTACTTGTTCTTTAACATATTGAATATATCATTCTGATTAATTAAATGAGACTTTAAGTGTGGTGCAAAGCTACTATAAAACTGACTCAGATACTGTGGGTTTGCTATAGACAAGAGGCAACAGCTGATGTAAAATATGCCTTGCTAGAAACAAGATCTCAGCAGCACACTTACAATCAAGAACTATTTATTTGCATTATGCTAGAAAGGGGTACAAAGTAATTTCAAAGAATTTAGATTGTCATTAATATACACTAAAAACAAACTTGTGTAAATGGAGATGATTTAGTACTGTGGCTGTTCTCTCTAGAAGTGGGAGCTCCGCCAAGATGGCTGCAAGGCACAGCACAGAATCCTCAATGAGGTATAAAGAGAGTAACAGCTAAAGGCTTGAAGGAAACATTGGAACAGGCTAACACCTCTGCTCATGAGTCGACTATACACAAAACCAATATTGAATAGACATGGTATCCAAGGCAGAACATTAAGAAGGAAACTAATTCTCTCTATAAAAAATTGCTGCCCACCTGAGGTTTGCCAAAGACCATCATGACACTCCACAATGCTATTTAGAGTACTGAGAAAACTAAAACTGTTCAGGGAGAATATGCATCAATATGTATACCATTAAAAAGGCACAGCATATCAAAATGAAAACATCACCCAAGCGATGAAGTATGGTGGAGGGAGCATTATGACCTGGACAGCTTGCCATCACTGAGGGGCAAATCAAGGTATCCTACAGGACAATTGTCTGGATGGCTGTACACTGCTGAAGCTCCTTAGAGGTTTGTGTGATGCAGGAAAATGATTGAATGGCTTCAAAAAAAGAAAATCTTCCTTTTGGAGTAGCTCAATCACAGCCCAGACCTTAAGCCAACAGAAATGCTGTGGAATGTCCTCAAGAGAGCCATTCACACCAGAAGAATATGGCTGAGCTGAAACAGTTCTGTAAGAAAGAATGATCCTAAATTCTTCCTAAACATCATGCTGGAGGTCTGATCCACAAATACAAGAAGTGCTTGTTAGAGGTTACTGCTGCCTAAGGGCATCCAACCTATTATTAAACCCAAGGATTCACTTACATTTTCTACAGCACACTGTAATGTTTCATGAGGATGTTCAATAAAGACATCTTAATTCTTCTTTCGGCTGCTCCCGTTAGGGGTCACCACAGCGGATCATCTTGCTCCATATCTTCCTGTCCTCTGCATCTTGTTCTGTTACACCCATCACCTGCATGTCCTATCTCACCACATCAATTGTGTGGCTGCGCAAGCATATTGTACTTATCTATACTTGTAACTTAGACTAAAATCAGATCACATCTAATGATGAATTAATGCAAAAAAAAAACAAACAAACAAGTAATTCCAAAAGGTACACATACTTTTGACACTGTAAATTTCTTAAGAAAATGACCATCTACATCAAGTTGATTCATAAACACCTTACTAAAAATCCACCTCAGACTTGGCTAACAGGGAATGACAAGAGGTTCACCCTTGGGAAGCCTAATGAGCAGACCAATCCACCACATACAAAACAGAAGCAACTCAACGAGAGTGAAGTCAGACAGTCTGAGGACCTCCTGTCTCCTCTTACCAGTGCTTTGCACTCAATGCTGCTGAGCAACTCATTTGCTTTAAACACCAACTCTAAGACAACAAATGCTTGAGGCTCTGGACATAGTTAGGTTATCATGGATGACACACGTTTTCAGTGTGATATGGTCATCAGGTACCTCTGACCTCTGGAGTGGCAGATCAGGGCAGTGATCCACATTTTTAAAAAGCAGGACCAGAGTATGTGCTCCAACTATCAGGGGATCACCCTCCTTAGCCTCCCTAGAAAAGCTTATACCAGGATATTTAAATGGAGACTTTGCCCGGTCATAGAACCTCAGATCCAGGTGGAGCAATGTGGATTTCATCTGGGCAGTGGATCTGTGGACCATCTCTTTACCCTCATGAGAATTCTAGAGGGGGCATGAAAGTATGCCCAGTAGGTATCCATGTATTTTATGGACCTTTGAAAAGGCATATGACTATGTTCTTCGAGGGATTTTGTGGGGCGTGCTGGGAGAGTCTGGTATTCCAGGGCCTGTAAAAAGGGTGTTCAATCTCTTTATAATCACAGTGAGCTGGGTCTGCATACTCAGAAAAACAGCACCAGTCCCAGTGGGTATGGGACTCTGAAAGGGCTGTGCTTTATGTAATATCTTGTTTGTGATTTTCATGGACAGGATATCAAGGCACATGCTCGGGTCCAGTTCAATAGCCTTAGAATTGCATCGCTACTTTTTGCAAATGAAGTGGTCATTTTTGGCATCATTAGGATATAAACTCTAGTCCCTTTGGACAGTTTGAGGCAGAGTGTAAAGTGGCAGGGATGAGGATTAGCACCACAAAGCTAAGGCCATGGTCACAAGTAGGAAAAAGGTGGACTGTCCTGTCTGAGTGGGAGGTAAGTTACTGCCTCAAGAGGAGGAATTTAAGTACATTGGGGGCTTGTTTATGAGTGAGGGGAAAAGGGATGGTGAGATCAACAGATGGCTAGGGGCAGGAACCGAGTTGGAAGGCAAAGCATTCGATTTACCAGTTCATCTATATCCCTTACCCTCACCTATGGTCATGAGCTTTGGGTAATAACCAAAAGAATAAGATTGTGGGTACAAGCGGATGAAATCCGCTTCTTCCACGAGGCGGCTGGAATCACCCTTGGAGACAGGGCGAGAAGCACAGAAATCCTCTGCAATGAGGAGAGCCAATTGAGAGGGTTCGGGCATCTGATACAGATGCCTCCTAGAATCCTCCCTGTGGAGGTTTTATAGGTATGACGATTATATCTCCTAGATGGCCTGGGAATGCCTTGGGATCCCTCAGTATGAGTTGGCAAGTGTGACTAGGTAAAGGGATGTATAAGCCTCAAGGCTAGGACTATTGCACCAAAACCCAGTTTCAGATAAATGGTGGGAAATGAATGAATACCAAACATTATCCACCTGCTCTTAGAATAGATACTAAGAGAGGTAATTTACAAGTAGTGCCCCTTCACGCTCAGCCGTCAGTCATCCCATTAATGACCTCCATCATACCAATATAACGTAGCATTGAAAAACCTCCACTATTAAAACCCTGAAGAAGCCTTAAGCATGAAATTTAAAGTAGGTTTTTGTCCATTAATCTAATTTAGATGGCACAACTTAGATGTCTGTCCATCATTCTATTGATTCATCAGTTTATTGAACTTACTTCATTCAACTGTAGGAGCCCATTCTCTCAGTATTGGAAGCCATGCAGAAACCTGTTCAGACAAAAGTGCTGGCTTGTAGATTTGCTCCCATGTTGGCCCACTGGAGTAGATCACGACAGATTACTTGAACATTCTCCTTTGCTGAAAGTTTACTCTCCACCGGTCCTTGTGTTTAGTGTAATTTCCTGTCAGACCTATCATGTCAGCATGTCTGTGAAAAAAACACTGGTTCAAAAGAAACTAAACAGCATCAAGACTACCTGAGGAGCAGGGCTAAGTGCCAAGTTAACATAATGTGATACTGGGACAAAGATTGACGTTAAAAATGATTTAAAGGTATTTTGACTCAAGAGTAATATCCCCTTGAAGATTTTCGAAATACCACAGACAATAACATATCTAGAATGATTACCAAACTATGTTTATATCTTTTAAATAAATTGAATTCATATTGTACCTTTCTTATACTTAAAAGCTCTAAAGGACAACATGATTTTTTTTATATATATATATTATTGTCAGGTTGTGCCTTTTTCAGGGTCATATTCTAATTCAAAGGCGGGAGGTGAAATAGTAATGTCTAATTTTTCCTAAGCCTGGGCATTGCACGCTGAGTGAAAGGCTCCACCAGCAGAAGACATCCCTTTTACAGCTCCAAGCTGTACAACGTGTATATAATTAAGCCTATATAAAGGATGACTGCCAAGGCAACACTGCCTAGCCCTCTTGTGTACATACAAGGCTATAAATTAATATTTACATGTTCTGTTTACTCACTTTGTTCTTGTATTTATTCCATGCTTGAACTGAAGATGGCTGCTCTTAGCTTACTTTTGTTTTTGCGTGGTCTTCTTCCAAAACAACCCTGCATGTTAAATGATTCTGATAACTGTGTAGTTTATTATATGGTGAATATGCAATTTTTACAACATTATCACTTCATGCTCAGTCCCTGTCTAGCCCATTTTGTCTCAATGGTAGACACATCTATCTGCTGCACACAAAGAATGAAGTGGAAGCTGAGAGTACACATGTACTGCCAGTAAGTCAGTCAGTCATTTTCCAGTAATGTATCACTATTTATTTTTGACAAAAACACTACAAAAAATAAATAGAAGCACTAAAACCACAACATTCACAGGGAATGAAAGTACTGGAAACTCCACAGGATCCAGCCAGCAAAACCTACAACTTTTATTTTCATAATTTAAGTCTCGAGTCTTACAAACAGAAAACTGTAAAATGATTGGTTCCAAAATCCTGTACATTGTTAATGATTTTAAAAGGTGGAGGAACTTTACAGGAACAATAGATTATCTTCTAAGGCCAACTAAAAGGAAAATAAGTGATATTTATAAGATAGAGGAGAATAATCTGCCAAGGCAAAAATGAAGCAAACCTCCAGTGGCATACCACACAATTAGAAGACACTCCAAACAAAGTCTCATTTTTCTGTTTTTTGCATACTGGACAAATACACATTTAGCATTATATATGAGACTTAAGGTGGTGGTAACTGTATATTTAAAGTATGGGTGAATGTAGAAAAGAAAATTAAGTTTGAATCTAATGTTTCAATAAATGGTCAACATATTCCACACAGATCAGTAATTGATTAGTCAGTCAGCAAGTTGGACAGAGAGCCTTTAAGCTGCAGCCCGATCACTACACACAAGTTGTACTACTGACACCAGAAATCAGACTGAGCCAATGGTCTGGCTTCATTTGTTTTCCATTATAAGCAAAAATACTAAAATATAAAATATTCTACTAAACATAACAGGCAAGAATCAGCATACCTACTAACATGGTAGATACAGAGGAAATTGTGTTGCCAGTGATCTGCCTTGAAGCTTTTAATCTTCTCAACAGTGTTTTACGCCATGCAGGATTAATGTTTCTGCCTGCTTCTTTGATATTTGCTTAAATACAGTGCTCTGTTACAGATCAAAGTCTATATATCAAGTTATATACTCCAAGCACACTCAATACTTCATTTTGTATAGAAAGTGAGTTACACAAAACCAAACAACTAAAGTGTATGCTTAAAAGCAATTCTTTCAGAAATGCTTGGAGTAGTTGTGTGTCATCTGCATGATGACAAAAGCAGTAAACCAGCATCAGGAAGGAGAAGGCACTTTTGTGTCAGCACAGGCTCCATGTGAAAGCCATGCATTTCTGTGCTTTCATCAAGAAATCCTAAATTAAAGTGCAATTTAAACTACAGAGAAAATAAGTAAGTGCCACTGGAAAAAGTCTAGGTTCTACACTACACAAACACCAAGACAAGGTACTCAGGATCTGAGAGTCCAATGAACCATGTGCCCAGTCTCTACCCTCCAGTGCCTAATTGAGGAAACAGAGCCTGGGAAAACTCAAGCTGTGTCCTCTGGATTGGAGCATGCTTCATGTTGCATGACTCAAGAAAATCTTACAATATTAAAAGTAAGAAAGAAAAAACTATAGGTCTTGACCGTGTAAATGTTTCACTAAAATTAATTATTTTGTGACTGTCTGCAAGCTCAGTTGCTATAGTTATATGTCAGGAACCACTGAGCAGTACATTTTGGGTAAAATTAGGGCAATCTATTCTAAAAATAATACAAATGTGGCAGACTCTACATGAGAGGGAAGGCTGTAGCAAGCTAGAATTCCTTGATTCTATTTCAACTCCTAATGTAAATCCAATGAATACAGCACAGAAAAATTCTGATGACTAGCTTTCTTTGCTATTTGTATCAGATTCAACTGATTGTTTTTCTCTACTCTGGCAATGATACAAACTTAGCAGTAGAAAAAAAAACGTACACCTGTCAAAGGACAAGCTTACCAATTCTAAACAACAAACAGCAACATTTAAATGCCTAAAGTTATCATGTATAGTAAATTCCAAATATTTTGCAAAATAGACATGTTTTTACAACATATTAAAGTAGCTTTTGATTTTTAAGGGTTAGATTTATCTAATCTAAGGACCAGGGGCCTCATGCTTAATGGCATGCATAGAACTCACACTATAACATGGCATAAGCACAAAAGTCGAAATGTGCGTATGCACAAAAAAATCCAGATGCATAAATCTGTGTGTTCACCAACTTCCACGTTCTGTCGCTACATAAATCCCGGTCAGCATGAAAAGTAACGCTTGTGCACGCGCCTGCTGTCCTGCCCCAACTCCTCCCAGAATTACGCCTCTTTGAATATGCAAATCAATATAAATAGCCCTTAAGCTCAGTGTTCTGTGAAAAGACAATGGGAAAAAAAGGAGGGAAAATGGAAGAATTTCATCAAATACCAAGTGGAGGCAAAGAAAACCATACTATTTGTTGTTTTAAACAGTGGTATAAACAACAAAATGAAGCTGATTGACTGACATAGCGTGTCGGAGAAACTCGAAAGCTCAAGTTCACAAAGTCGCACAGTGCCCGAAATAAAATTGAAGTTCTCAGATATCAAAGTCACAGTGAAAAGACGAGTCGTAGCCCACCATCTGAGTGTCATATGAAAGCTTAATAGGGTACAGAGAAAAAAAAGACACACAGTGGGGAAAAAGCAAGAAATGTCAACTTCAATCTCAAAATTTCCACTTTAATCACATAGTTTATTTTGTCATTAAAGTATAACATCATAAACTTCATCTTAAAATCATTTAACCAGTTTCTCAAATCACATCGTAATTAAAGTAGCACATTAAATTCTTTGTTTTGTATTTGTTCTTCTATATGCTTTGTGTGTGTGAATCACTACGTGCTTCTTAAACCGGCTTTCTCTTCCTCCGACAGGACACAGAATCCATTACATTCATGATATTACAGCTCTCTGAAGAACTAAAATACTGAGATGTATACGTGATATCATTTTCATGATGATAGGAGTTAAAGCACGTTATTAAACATGGGAACACGGTGGCGCAGTGATTGTGCACGACCTTTGATGAAATAATTTATTGCAGCAGTACTCGGGGGTGGCTCTAGGCTCATGGCGGCCCTGGGCAGAGAAAGAATTGGTGGCCCCTTCGCCCGCCAATGTCAATATGGTATCATGCATGGCGGATGGCCACGTCCATTGCGGACACTGCATAGCTGCCTCATGCTCATGACACAAGCGTTTAACTTTTGCCAAAATTTACCGCTGCGTTTTTAGCTGTATCGTTATTTTCTCTTTCTGTTTTATATTCAATATATATTGGCGTGGCGGCCCCTGGGATTTGGCGACCCAGTGCAGGTGCACAGTTTGCACATGCCTAAGGCCACCCCTGCAGTACTGTCTCCTTCAAACATACTAACCTCTAATTCCTGTCCTCCTTTTCTTTCTCCAAGTAACCGATCACCACACAATCAGCTCTGTAATAGACGTTAAGCCATCTGTAAGCTTATAACGCAGATTCTCAAAAACTTTTAAGGAACATTGAAATATCCATCCATCCATCCATTTTCTAACCCGCTGAATCTGAATACAGGGTCACTGGGGTCTGCTGGAGCCAATCCCAGCCAACACAGGGCACAAGGCAGGAACCAATCCTGGGCAGGGTGCCAACCCACCGCAGGACACACACAAACACACCCACACACCAAGCACACACTAGGGCCAATTTAGAATCGCCAATCCACCTAACCTGCATGTCTTTGGATTGTGGGAGGAAACCGAGTGCCGGAGGAAACCCACGAGACACGGGAGAACATGCAAACTCCACGCAGGGAGGACCTGGGAAGCGAACCCGGGTCTCCTAACTGCGAGGCAGCAGCACTACCACTGCGCCACCGTGCCGCCCACATTGAAATATCTTCGTAGTATATGTTTAATTATTCTATCCTTCATGCCAGTCCCAGTGAAGCATATAGTGTGAGGCAGGAACAATCTGTGAGCGGAGCGCCAGATCCTTGCTAGCATAGCAACACCGTGTCCTTTAATTATTAACAATATAGATTATTTAAATGGAAGTTAAAGTTTTATCTGTATAATATAATAAACATATTTTCCTGCATTTCATCTTAAAAATGATATTGTCATCATAAGTAAATACGCGCTTTATAAAGTGGCTCAGGTTGGGCAATATTATAACTGAAGTGCAAGTTTACTGTGAGGTGATTGTACTTATAAGTACTAACAGTTCTACAATGAACACTTGATGGACTGATTTGAGTGCGTTTAGAGCTCTTGGGATGAAACTCTTTCTGAACCACGAGGTCCATACAGGAAAGGTTTGAAGTGTTTGCTGTGTGAGAAGCAGTTCAAATAGAAAGCATGGCTGAGGCAGCGTGTGATTGATGCTGTATACCGATAATTCTCTTTCCGATCAGCTGCTCTGAGTGGTGCTGTGAGAATAATATGGAAAAAGATGATCCATTGTGGCAACCCCTAACGCGAGCAGCTGAAAGAAGAAGAAGAAGGTGCAGTGAGAGTAACAACGTTAAAGCAGCTATGGTATTTGGAATAGTTTGACCATTCCTTGGACCATTATATTGTTACTGGTTAATTACAATCAGAAGCATTAAACTAATAAAACAATATGCAGTTAATTTCAGTGTATTTATGAAGCCGTGTCAGGGATAAGGATCTCAAAAAGAAAGATAAACCACACGGGAACAGTAGCACTGCTTTGATGCTGGGTGCTGCCAGTTTGCAAAACCGAGCGGAAAACTTGCGTACGCCAGGGTATGAGGTACCATGGAAATGTGCGTGGCTTTACGCCAAGTTTAGGTTTTATATATCATGATTTGAACGTGGAAACGTTCTTACGCAACATTTCTGTGCATACGCACCGCTTATACATGAGGCCCCTGGTGAGAACAAGGACATTATTACTTTTATCTAATGTAAAAAACAAAAGCATAGAATTTTACTCACTTTCACAAACCTTCACACATATTCAGGATGAAATACCTGCATTTAAAATGTTTATGCCACAGTGAATTGTAAAGATTATCACAGATATGCCCAAGTAAGAAGTAAAGCCAGTCTATCATAAAAGGGAAAAGGGACCATACCATGGTACTTGAGTGAATATCTTTTTGATTTTGACTGAGCAACAAGTGAAGCCACTGCAAACCTCACGCTAACACACACAATTCTAGCCACACCACTGCTGGAGAAATTTTGCATTTCCTTAGTCATGAAGACACATAACTTAAGTGCAGCATACTTTTATTAGTGTAGATGCGGAGGTTGATTTATACTACTCTTTTACACAGCTTTTTAATTAATCACAGCGAGATTTTTTTCTTTTTGCAACAGATTTTAACATTTTAAAACTCCTAAAACTACTACATTGATCCTAAAAGCAAACAAAGCTTCCTGAATAGTTAGTATATAGTATTTATTAAATAATACACACATTGTAAAATTATTAAAATATATAAGGTCTACTATCAAAAAATATTCAACTTAAAACCTGGCTATATAAAGAAGGAATACCTCAACTTTAAAGCAAAGAATGTTTCTAGAGCTCAAACAAGCACATTTTAGAAGCATGTTGGAGGTAGCACATTAAATCCATCCATCTCTTCCGCTTATCCGAGATCGGGTCATGGGGGCAGCAGCTTGAGCAGAGATACCCAGACTTCCTTCTCCCCGGCCACTTCTAGCTTTTCTGGGGGAATCCAGAGGCATTCCCAGACCAGCCGAGAGACATTGTCCCTCCAGTGTGTCCTGGGTCTTCCCCAGGACCTCCTCCTGGTTAGACGTGCCCAGAACATCTCACCAGGGAGGCATCCTGATCAGATGCCCGAGCCACCTCATCTGACTCCTCTTGATGCTCCCTCCACATAGCACATTAAAAGTAACTTGAAATTACATAGACTACCTTTTTGAAGTACAAAGTAATATAACACAATATTTATTTTATTGAAGTAAAGATACCTGTGTTACTTAAAAAAAAGTTACTGCATTGCTATTGAAGCTTTTTCCCCAGACACCCCAAAACAATGGTGCATTATTCTGCAAAAGTATTGTGCTTATTCATTAATATCATACATACAGTATCTGTGCTCTGGCCTCTGGTGGAAGCTAGTGAGCGAAAAGTATGTGCATAGTGTGCAATCAAGTGAAAGTTATAGGTATACATACAATTCTGCCTGTGCTGAGGGGTAAATTTAATTGAGTCAGAATAGAGTCTCAGGGAGCCTGAGTTCATCACAGCAGCCCTGGATGTAAGGCAAGAAGCAAACATGCTGAACTGGTATGCTGGTTCTTTATATAGCTCAATCACACAGCCAAGAAGGAAAAAAAAAAGAGTGATGCGAGCAATCCAGAGAAGCCTAATAATGAAGTATCAGTTTAGTTTTCATCCAGTTATTTGTTAACGATATGTTCAAACAACGTGATCTTGTGGTGCAGCTGCCTTTGTTCTTAGTGAAAATCTTTGGGAGGGTTGGCATTGAAGATTGAAAAAGGGTCTGGATGTTACTTATCTCACATCATAGAAAATGATCACATTTGGCTGTGTCTTCTGGTCAGTTTCATGAAAGTTCATACAGTGTCCTCCATAATGACATGATTATCCTTAATTTACCCCTCTGTTCCACATTACATATCAAACAATTCAGACTGGACTAAAGTGCACATTGCATACTTTAAAGGTATTTGCGTACAATTTGGTCACTTCATGTAGAAATTATAACACTTTTTCTACATGGTCCCACCAGTTTGCAAAAACCCCTAAATTAAAATCTGCAATGCGCACTTAAATCACATCTGATTGTTTGATATGTAACGTGGATCAGAGGGGTAAATCAAGAAAAAATGTGTCTTTGTCCAAGATAGGATTTAATAACAAATCCTTACCAGTGAGGGCGGCACGGTGGCGCAGTGGTAGCGCTGCCTGGGTTCTCTTCCCGGGTCCTCCCTGCATGGAGTTTGCATGTTCTCCCCGTGTCTGCGTGGGTTTCCTTCCGCAGTCCAAAGACATGCAGGTTAGCTGCATTGGCGATTCTAAATTGTCCCTAGTGTGTGCTTGGTGTGTGTGTGAGCACCCTGTGGTGAGCTGGCGCCCTGCCCGGGGTTTGTTTCCTGCCTTGAGCCCTTTGTTGGCTGGGATTGGCTCCAACAGACCCCCGTGACCCTGTAGTTGGGATATAGCGGGTAAGATAATGGATGGATGGATGCTGACCAGTGAAATGAGCAATTTTTCAACCATAAGAAAAAATAACACAAAACTAACACAATGTTTGTAGCACATTACATTTCATAGTAAGTAACTATAAATCACATTTAGGTTTTTTTTTTGTTAAATAATGAGTAATGCATGAAACTTTTAAAAGTAATGCTCCACTCCAACACTGCCTAATATTACCCTGATAAAGTAAAGCAGCACTAATCCAGAATTCACTTGTTTATTCATTTTAGCTAGCAGAGCTTAATAAAAGTAGTTTTCTACAAAGGAAACAAAACCATGTCTTACACACACCAGGACTAAATAATCAACTCGTTTTTACCAGTGCTGTCTCATGAATCTAACATCCTGAGATTCCTGAAGATACTGTGTGTTTTATAGATTATAAAAAGCTGACTTTTCAAGGGCTAGCAGAAAAAGCCAAACTACAAGCCAAGTCCAAGTTCACTTTTATTTTCCACTCAGCCAATGAAGAGCTTGTTAACTTGGCAAAGTATGATATGAAGTATACCTCTATGTTTTATCATAATATTAATGTAAGAGAAATGTGGCACTGCCCATTCCCCTGGGTATGATAGAATAGACATTTGTTATCCCTGCCAAGTCAAACACCTCCCACAGGTTTTACTAGACTGAAATTATTGAAATTTAAAGTAGCATAACAAAAGCTAAAGTAAGAGAATGGTATGTAAAAAAAAAACAAGTTCTCTTTGTCTCTCTCCGTCAGTTCAATCCAGTAGCATTATTTATCAAAATAAACAACACATTTACGTGGGGCATTACCAAGATTCTACCAATTATTACCTATGGGAAGGCAGACTTCTGCTGGCCTAGGTAAATGTAGTTTTTGAAAGAATGCCATATTTTGAACAGGATACGCTGAAAGCAAACCTGACTCAATGTCAACAAAATGTACTAGCTGGGAAAACAGAAAGCTAAGCACGCACTGTGCTTCATAAGGGAATGTGGTATTTGGAAGAAGAACAAAGCCCGACCCGAGGGAGCTTGGTGAGAGAGCAACTGGTAGTCCAACCATAATGACAGAGAGAACATACAAAAAGATATTTCTCTATTTAAATAAAAAGTACTGCTTAATTGAAAAGTAAAATATGTTGGCAGTGCATGACTGCCCACAGGCAGAATAACCACAAAGGAGGCCAAAAAAATGACAGATGAAAACACAGGAGACATGAAAGTACAAAATAAATCACAAAACAATAATTTCCAGTCTCACCGGGCATTTCCTTTTCACATTGTGATGTGGCTGCACATTTATCTACCTACCCCAACTTCCCTCTTGTATTGAGCCTCAAAAGTAGCTCAGCGTGAAAAGGCTTATTAAAACCCTGTGCTAGGGTAACTTCTGCCCAAGCCTAATTACTTCCACATTCAGGGTTATCCTACTTTTCTTATATGAACACAAGCCTAGAAATCTTTATTTAGTCTCATGGTTTATGACTACTCTTAAGTGATTAGGTATCCCAGGCAGACTCCTGGCCTCCTTTATTTAAAGGGGCAACAACGAATTGGGATGTCATCCAATAGGCTGGATGTTCATGACTGTCACCTCCCATCTTTAAAAGGTGGCAATTTTACCAGTAATCTTGGCTTGGGGACAGGCATTTTAGCTTCCAAACAACACTCACTTGTTCTCAAAGAGGAGGGTCAGACAACCTCTTGACATCTGTTCCCCCAAGATATGAGAAATGTACGGTTTCTGAAACCCTGTAAGAACTCTGCTAAGCAACACTGTGAAGTGGATCAATAAGATGAGAACCCGACAACAAGATAAAGAAAGCTTGCATTTCATTGCCTGAATTAAGTACATTTTTAGATTAAGAAATACTAGAATTATCCCCATGACCCTGGAGCTAGGATATAGCGGGTTGGATAATGGATGGATGGATGGAATTATCAACCGCATTCTCTACCAACCTTTATGTTACCTTATTTAATACTGCCTGCTGGACTCTGGCAGTAGATGCTTTTGTAAAATAACACATTGTCATGTAGAAGAACATTTATGTTCCAGAGTACAATCAATCAATCAATCTAAAGAGCTTGTACATTCTTGTAACATAACAAACCTTTGTTTCATCAGTGGCCAGTCTTCCAATGTCTCTTTTAAACTTGAGTACATATTTGGTTCTCCTAGCACAGTGATGGCGAACCATTTAGAAACCAAGTGCCCAAACTGCAATCCAAAACCCACTTATTTATCGCAAAGTGCCAACATGGCAATTTAACTTGAATACCACCTAAACTGAACACCAGCATAACCAAGGAGCTGGTGATGGATTTTAGGAGGCCCAGGCCCCTCATGGACCCTGTGATCATCAGAGGTGAGTGTGTGCAGAGGGTGCAGACCTATAAATACCTGGGAGTGCAGTTGGATGATAAATTGGACTGAACTGCCAATACTGATGCTCTGTCTGTCTATCTACTGAGCTTTTAGTTTAGAAAAGCAACTCATACATTAACATCTTTGGTCTTAAAAGAAAAACATAATAACAGAGCTTTCAATGATACAAACAACTTTTTGTTGAAAGGTAAAAGTTTGCATTCGGTATGCTTTTGAACAATTAATGTGCTTTTTGCTGTTGTATGCATGCTGATAATTTGTCTAACCTTGGCTCATACTTTGTAAGCTTGAGAGCAACACATGCAGCACTCAGGTGATCTGTTAGTCTGTTTCTGGTGTCAGATTTGATTTAATTCAAAGCTGAAAACAGCTGCGCACAAGCATAAGATGTTCCAAACAAAGTAAGGAAAGCAATCCCAAGTGCCTTCATTGACTTAAGATTATTTGGCAGAGAATTCCACACTTTAAGGATTTCATTTTCATAACTAATTGTGCTGTCCTTTGTCATCCCTTCGATCCTCTCAAGTGTTTCACGCAGGTTTTCCCTATTAAGCTCCGCCCCCAAAGCTTCCATTATATATTGCGGGGTCGTGGATCAGGTGTGGCGATTAGCAACTCCCGGCAATAATTACAGATGCGGACGACTCCTCACCTGTGCACTTAAGCGAGGACTGCCTGCATCACAAAGCTCCGGAAACCGCTCCGGCCACTCTACCATAACCCCTTTAAGCCGCGAGTGCGGCAATTATCTGTTAAAACTGGCCTTTTCAATTTTGAGCTGTGGACCCGCTATACCACATCCCCTCCAACCCCACCACGGGAATCACAGACTCAAAAGGCTGCAGTCCGTGCCGCACCCTCAAGAAGCATGTGTGCCGCCCGCCTTACCCCAGACAGGAGAGGGAGGAAGCGCTCCCATTGGGCTGCTGGGCAGAGGGGCGGGTGATGTGGGAAAAGTCCTCCAGCGCGTGAAGAGGGGGAGCGGTGAGGGGAGCAGCCCGGCCCCGCATTCCTCTGGCTTTATAGTAACGAACTCTGTGCTTGGGCGACGGCGCGCGTGCCCACTGAGAGGGCTCTGAGTGCCCCCTTTGGCACGCGTGCCATAGGTTCGCCACCACTGCCCTAGCAGGTCCATCCTTCCACACTAGCTTGAAATGTGACTTCTTCTTTCAAGACGCCCCTAATGTGACCTTTCTCTGTCCTCTGACACTTCCATTCCAATTCTGCCCACAGCAACTCCCCTGCAGCATGGTAGCCTGTTTCCATTATGCAATGACAGCTAAAATCTGAATGCGATTATGAAGACATATGCATTTGGGGATAGGTTCACTTTTAAATTCATTATAGGACATTGCCAGTAGTGCATCTCTACCAAAGTCAATAAAGATACGTAGGTTGCAATACCACTTAATGTACCTCCAACAAAGCTATAGTTAAATACAAGCATTCATTTAACCTGAATCGCAACATTATTTTCACAGCAATATAAATACAGTAACTCAAAACCCTATATGAGGC
This sequence comes from Polypterus senegalus, assembly GCF_016835505.1. NCBI lineage: Eukaryota > Metazoa > Chordata > Cladistia > Polypteriformes > Polypteridae > Polypterus > Polypterus senegalus. Next base: position 140,091,633 of record NC_053164.1, read on the forward strand.
TGACTTACCTAAGTTTATGATGTCCTCATTTAGAACATGTACTTCAAATGTCCAGGCCATGGACTTGTGAGGTAGCTTCAAAATAAGTATATCATGTGGAATAAGAAGGCATGTACATACCTAGTGGAGTATATGTGTCAACATAGTATTGGGTTTTTTTAGAATTTATAGGTTTAATGCTATAGTGGCGCTGCACGGTGGCGCAGTGGTAGTGCTGCTGCCTCGCAGTTAGGAGACCTGGTTTTGCTTCCCGGGTCCTCCCTGCGTGGAGTTTGCAAGTTCTCCCCATGCCTGCGTGGGTTTCATCCGGGTACTCCGGTTTCCTCCCACAGTCCAAAGACATGCAGGTTAGGTGCATTGGTGATCCTAAATTGTCCCTAGTGTGTGCTTGGTGTGTGTGTGTGTGTGTGTATGTGTGCCCTGCGGTGGGCTGGCGCCCTGCCCAGGGTTTGTTACCTGCCTTGAACCCTGTGTTGGCTGGGATTGGCTCCAGCAGACCCCCGTGACCCTGTAGTTAGGATATAGTGGGTTGGATAATGGATGGATGGATGGAATGCTATAGTGAAGTGCTGCGTAAACATTATTGGAGACAGGAGAACAGTATGACACAGAGACCATTGGAGGTAGTCTTACCACAGCCTAGTTAAGGAGATATGTGATCTTTGCTTACCTGCGATTCCCATCCTACTAAATTCTTCTTGTACCTGTTAGAGGTGAAACATAAAAGTTTGTGAATTACAAAAAATACTTTAATTCTGTAGTTGACAAGTTATATAGTAGATGTCACTGCAGACTTTCAAATCATTGTATGGGTTAAAATACCTTGCTTAATGTTTCAGAAAGATCTTTATTTTCAACACTTTCTGGAGAAGGGCAGTCCAGTTTTTCAGACTCTGGGGATGCAGGAGTTGACACTTCTTCATTTGGTTCCATATTTAGTCTAAAAGAAAGTAAGCCATATAAATCAAAATTAAAACTAAACTGAAGAACTAATATACCTTGGAAACTTCTTGCATCTGATAGCGATGCTGCAATGTTTTTAGTTAAGTGCCTTTACTCTTCCAGAGTAAATCTTTTTATAAGTATCTAATGCTCCTAATTGCCACACTCTAAACCTGTTGCTTCACAACCTGTAGCGCGCACCCACTGAGGCACCCACTTTGTCTTTTGTAAAAAGATGTGTGGGGGGCTTTTTATATGGCATAGCAATAATTCATTATGGAATTCCATATCCTTCCTAAAGCATATAAAATGTACAAGAGTTAAATTACAAGGAAACAAACTAACAACACTTTGTGACAGTAAATGCATAAACTTACTATGGACCAATTTTCAGATTAGAACTTTAGAAAAATTTGGATGAGGAAAGACCAATTAGCCCAGCAAATCTCACCAATCCTACCCGCTTCATTCCTCCAAAAAAAATCCAAATCTATTTTTAAATGACCCTAAAGTCCTAATGTTTATCACACAACCTGGTAACATATTCCATGAGATTACGGTTCTGTGTGTGAAGAAAAACAACATTTGTACAATATTTACTCTTGGCAAGTTTTCATCTGATTCCCCTTTTTCTTGTTGAAGTCATTTTATAATAACAGCCCGGATCCACTGCACTAATTCCAATAATTACTGCTGTCACTTCATATATTAGCAACAAAATATACCTTATGACAACTTACTTTGAAATGAAATACTCAAAAAAACCTCTTTATTATGGATTGTTAGGAAGACTGACATGAACCATTTTTGCTATGCCTAAAACACCTATCCTTGGGTTAGCATTTCACTGCCAGACATCCTTAGTGTCAGCCTCAGTCCTCCTAACATGGCCTCTCTTCGGATTGCAGTCTCCGCACCTTAAGTTATAAAATGATCAATCATAAGCCAAGTGACATCCCAGATATGGCTCTCTGCAGTACCGTCTAAATACCAAAATTTAAACACGAGAGCTATAACTCAAATTGCTGGACAAAACTTTGCGCCAGTAGGCAACCAAAAAGGATGGGCTTGTGTGCACCTTTAAAAATCCTTTGTACACCCAAATCTTCACTTCCTCAATCCGTTCACTACTCAACATGGCCGTATCTTCTTCTCATTGCAGAGACCCCAGTGCTTATAGTGTGTAGAACTAACAAAGGTTGGAGCAATCCCTTCAGTTTCAAAAGGTAACCAGTCCTGTACTAGAAAAATGGAAGACTGTCCATAAAAGAACAAGGGGTAACATTAGTTCAAACCTTGCTAAAATAGCAAGAGCCTGAGCAGAGGAAGAATACATAAAACCCACATGTTTGCATTACTAACGACAAGAGATAATGATTATTATCTGACCCAGCATGTGTATATTTTCTAGCAACTGAGGACACAGTGTGTAAAAACCTTGAAGAGAAAACTACAGTACTAACCATAAGAGAAGGTGTGACCAATGTAAAAATGGAAATGAGCTTCTTAAAAAAGTAAAGAAAATCATGCTGTAGATAAGCCAGCAAAATCATTGTTTACATCAAACCATAAGTACACCTTCTTTGATTTGAAGAATTATTAATTGTAACTTAGTAATTGGGACAATGTCAGTTAATTTATAATAGTATTGGTGTAACTGTAACTGAAAGGTAATAATATTGTGAAGGATAAGCTATAGCTGCTACAAGTTTCTTCACAGATCCAGTAAGAAAGGGCAGAGCAGCATTTCAAACATGCACAGACTACTTGTGTTATTGAACCAATGCAAACTACGAGTGAGAAAATCAATACCATATTGCGGGCACTAGTAGCCTAATAACTAGCTAAAGAACTTAATCATCTTAACCACATGAATTGAAATATCAGAATTCATAAGTTATGTGCCTTTTTCTATAGGAGAGAAAAAATCTAAGCCAAGAGATAGAAATCATAGTTCTATTGGAGGAAAAAAGTTCAAAAAAATTATTTGTTGAAAATACTTTCACTGAATGATGTTTATAAATTGTACACATTTCATCATATTTTTGACATCCCAGCTGGAAAGTTAAACAGATCTCTCACTTAGCCTACATTAATTTGGCATCCCCTGGGTGGGTGTATTGTTAATTGTTTTCATCAGTTACTAGCTTTGTCAAAGGCAAAAACTGATAACTAATTAACTAAGTGATTGTACAGTACATTTGCCTACAGGACATATTTAGCCATTAATGCCATTCAACCTAATTTTTAACACGAAAATTTACCTTTGGATGTCTGAAGTGGTAATTATCTATAAATAAGGCCACAGTAATTTCTAAACAGCATAGTCACAGTTCCAAACCTAATCTAAATTTGAGCAGTCAAGATGATTAGTAAGAGTGGTTTCTGCCTTGTACCCAGTACTGCTGGGGATAAGTTGCTCCTTCCCACAACCCTAAACTGGATTAAAGGCAGACTGGAGCATGTTTTGTCCTATGACTTACGAAGTATGAGACAATACAACAGAATTAGGTTAAGTACAGCAGGTACAGAAGTATTAATCAGAAAATGTGTACATTTTTCTAGCTTTAATTCAAATAGTTTTTAAATGTGCTTATAGAGATGGACAACTATACAGAGTGAAATTCTTGCTCATGCTGTAGCAGTCTGGTGCTGCTCAGATTCATACCGCTGATGGGACGGGATTTATTTCTTTGGCAGGGATTCCAGGAACGCACCCAGCCTTGGCCTGACCCATATTCACTCACGGACATAGACACAATCCACTAAATCAAATGAATGAATAAATCAAATGGAAATCAAATATAACAACAACTAGACAACCATCCCCTTCCACTACAGAGATCACGAAGACAACGTACAATAATACACACCTACAACACTGTCCATGAATCTGTCCCATGTAACAGATGCAAATTTAAGCGGGGTTTGGGTTTGTGGCAGATCTTGTGAACTGTAGAGATGGATATAAAGTTTGTCCTACTGTTTCTGAAGCGTTTCGTGTTGAGATACATGGGAGCACTCCCTCCATCGAAGATGGGCATCAGACAACTTGCAAAACTTGCATCCAATACAACAGTAATGCAGGACAACCACATAAAATCCACACAGCAAACTGCAACAGTGATGACAAACAAGCAACAGTGTTCTTTTTCTGTTTAGCTGGCTCTCTTTTAAAGTTCCCGCAAGCCCTTCTTGTCCCCAGCAGCTCATGTGCCCGTTGCTGAAGTCCAGCGAGGGCATTACCCTTCGGGGCAGCTGGGAAATGAAGTCCATCAAGTTGTAGCACTGCTACAGTGCTAATCATCATGCAACACATCGCCACTCTCTAGCGCCCTAATTAAAGAGTATGGCAATCTTATCTTTAAACGTCAACAACTGTCCTCCTTACCGTTAAAATAAACCACCTTAAAATCTTCTATGACATATATTACATGAAAAGATGTAGGTTGTGGAGCACTGGAGACGATCCCAAGAGCACTGTGTGCATGGAGCCAGTCCATTCCTGGTTCTCACTTATGTATACACTCATGACTACAGAGACATGGGGAAAACACCACAAAGCAGGACACTAGATCTGTGAAACAGCAGTACTAACCACTGTAATACTGTGCCAGTCTTGTTTCAAAAAACTGCTATATTACTTAGTTTTTTAACCAATATTTTGGTATACAAAAAAATTATCAAATGCACTGAAATTGTTCTGTAGAAAGTGAGCTTTGCTCAATATTTCTTGACAACTTTTCAGATTATGTGTCAGCTTTGTACAAACTCGTATCTGTGTGCTTGACAGAGCATACTTTTAGAGCAAAACTATAAATGATCTCTGAATGGTACCAATGAATTTGCGTGTGCCAATTGTACTATTTGTGGTAATAGTGTAAAATTGTGATATATTCAGTATTTGTATATAAGGTACTATTGGGCTGACCATATTATACAAGGGTTTAAATGGAATACAACTCATTAATCCAGCAAGTTTAATACATACAGATTAATTATTCTTAAAAAATGTATATTAAATCTAAGAGTGGGGAAAACTCTTAAAATTTTAGGCTCATTATTCAAATGTTTATTTAAAAAATAACTCCCATTGGGAGTTTTGTGCGCTTTTATTAAGTGAGTGAGCAATTAAAATACAACATCATCTCCATATTCATTAATATCTGTGTGTTGTTTCTGCCTTTTTAAGGACTAAAACAAGCTTTATGAAAATTTATTTTCTATGCCACCATCTAGCTGCCCTAGTGCCATTGATTGAACTTGTTCACAATTAATACAGTTAAAGGTAGCGTTCACACCTTTAATACAGCTTGGATTCAGCTCTGCCTCAGTTATACTACCTGTCTCCCAGACACAAACATTATGTTTGGATCACCTTAAGATTTTTTTAATATGGTATATCCCTGCATTCATCATTTATTTCTCTTATTCTATCATTGTTCAGTCCAAAAACTGATTCAAAGTGGATAGTAGGAATTAAACCATTATGCAAAATTCATCCGCTCACCTTTCTTACAATTTTGGAATGAAAATTGCATTAGTTTAAACAGCATGCCACCGTGTGACAATATTGACCAATATAAAATAAGAGCTGAATCAGTAAAAAAATAATCTAAACTTAACTTCTGGAATTAAAAATCAAAGAAGAGTACTTGGAGGAAAAAAACCCATGAACGTAGACGGACTCTTCTAAAGGTATCTAACAGTTCAGAGAACTGCCACAAGAATTCCCCCCAATCTGTCAAAAAAACTTTCCTCGACTATTCCTAAATATTTCCCGAGTTCAAAAAATGTTATCTGCATGGATGATAGTTCAAAATAAACTTGAGTCAGCCAAAAATAGACACCATTACGTATTAAGCTCCAGAACAGCTATGCGATATTTTATATAGATGTTTTGCTGTTTCACTTGTAAAGTAGTTACACCCAGTAATCATGGCACTGGAGAGTAAGGACATCTTGCATGCGGGTTAATAAAGGAATTTCACTGTACTTTCTTGCATATGACAATTATGACCCTATAAACCTATAAATCTATAATTAATGAAAGACATAGACAAATAATCTTTCATTTTTTACTATCATGCTGCAGAACAAAGTGGGCATTGCCCATTCTGCTAGGATTTGATGTGGCACATCAGGCTTGTTCACAAAGTAGATTTATAAGGGATGCAGACATCCAACTTCCCTCAGCTTGCATTCCAAAATAAGGGACTGAACTCTTCATTCCAGGACCAGCCTGTGCTTCATAACAAAGATTTAAATCACAAGTTAATCTGACATCTTTGCAAAGGCCTCCCTACAGATCCCTTTCAGGCCAGAAGGTCCCAAACAGACACGTAAAGACACATAAAACAAAAATATAATTCAACAGGTGACAACTTTGATGGACAAAACAAAACACTTATGAGAAAGGCACTTATTTTGTAAACGGAAGTGACTTTAATCCAGTCAGGTGTTGTTAAATATTCCTTCAAAAACTAGGTGCACTCATATCTCTGGGCCACTGTCTCATGAAGCTGGTCAGTTTAACATCTGTATCTATCATGTTAACACTGAGGAAACTCTAAAAGGGACTCTCTTGGAAAACACCCCAAAATGACTGAAAATCTCTGAAATCAGTTATCTCTGAAACTAAAAAGCTGATGAGCTGCTCTTTATTTGCGAAGCTGAAAGTTGACCACCTCTTATCTTTGTGGACCTGAAAGCTGAGATATAGTCTGTCAAGACAATCACTGAGCCCAGTCTGAAAACTGAGAATTAGCAATCATTACTTCAAGAAGGGAATTTCAGCATCTAAAATCTTGTGCTAGAAAGAGTAATGTTTTTTCCTTCTTTTCCCTATGAAGTTGTAGCTGACACAATGAGAAAAAGAGAAAACCATGGAAAAATTATAACACTTAACATCAAATATCACATTTAAAGACAGACTTGGTATTGTAAAACTATATCTGTGCCAGGATAAATAAGAACTATAATCAGTTAACAGCCAGCCTCTTCTGTGTTACAGGTACAGTGGAACCTCGGGTCACGACCGTAATTCGTTCCAAAACTCTAGGCGAACCCGATTTGATTGTGACCTGAAGTAATTTCCCCCATAGGATTGTATGTAAATACAATATAGGATTGTATGTAAATACAATGAATCTGTTCCGGACCGTAGGAGCTGTATGTAAATCTATTTTTTTTAAAGGTTTTTAAGCACAAAAATAGTTAATTATACCATAGAAGGCACAGTGTAATAGTAAACTAAATGTAAAAAACATTGAATAACATTGAACAGAGAAAACTAACATTGCAAGAGTTCACGCTACAGCCTTATGAACCGGTCTCTGTAAACACTTTTTTTAATGAGTTTTAAGCACAGGGAAAAAAATTAACATTTGAAAAATCCGTAATTTATACAAAGACTAACCATAAACAACCAAGAAAACTAACTTTGCATGAATCGAGTTCTGGCATGAAGGAAGTGAGGAGGAACTGGGTGGAGAGGAGATTACAGTTTTGAGGTAAAGTCTGTAACAATGCAGGTTCGCTGCATGCTCCCATCTCACTTCCGGGAGCCCTTAAACCCGTCACTGTCGGTAATGTTACCGATGAGCACGACAGTGAGGCACTACAATGGAGCAGATGGGGTGGTGCAAAAAGTGCCAAGTGCTTTTATTAAAATCAACAAAACAACAATCAAAAATAAAGTCCAAATTAAATAAAGTGCAGTGCTTTCAGAATTCCTTCAATAAATAAATGATCCCATAAAAACAGAAGTGAAGTGGAGGTTAAAATCCAATAGACTGGTCTGACAGTAAATGCAGTAGACTACTGAGTACTCCCAGTCAGCCGTTGAGCCTTGCAATAGATGACAGTGACTTGTCTCAAGCTGCCTCCACACCGTGTAGCCAGCCGGCAGACAGTAAGATGGAAATCCGAGAGGTAGACACAGAGACTCCTGGCCCATCGTGGGCAGCTACGTCATCTGACTGCGCCCCGACGGGTAGGGAGGAATCCCCGCCCCTTGAGGTCAGACCAGATCCCTCTCTGAGTTGCAGTTTCCATTTAAAACAACACTGGCTTCTTTCAAGAGAGAGCAATGGAACAACGACTCTCTGAAACACTCAAAGCATGCAGTTGTTCTAGTCAATGGCCAACACACTCATCAGCCCATGCCACAGGGACCTCGCTTCGTGATAGAAAGTTACCTATTATATCAGGTCGTGGAGCATGAGGGGGAGGACCAGAAATTGCTGTTGATTCCATGAACCTACCAGCAGCAGGTCTGTGAGTTGCCGCATGCCCACCTCCTTGGAGCCCAACCGGGCTCCGAAAAAACTTTAAATTGAATTAAACTCAGATTTTTTTGGCCAGGAATTAATGAGGTGGTGTGCCGTTTTTGCATTTCCTGTACATCATAGTGTCAACTATGGCAAATTCCCAGGACTATGCTCCACTTGTTCCCCTTACCCTAATTGAAGTCCCCTTTGAGAGAATAGGGGTCAATATCGTAGGACCCCTAGAGCCCACAGCCCGAGGACATAAATATATATTAGTCCTCATGGATTATGTGACCCGATACCCAGAGGCCATTCCTTTACGGTAGGCTACATCTAATGTTATTGCTCGGAAACTAGAGGTCTTTGCACAAATCGGCATACCTCAGAAACGTTCAAGGAAACTGCCAAGTTACTGAAAATAAAACACTTAAGGACTGTGGTGTACAATCCACAAACTGCCAGTGTAGTAGAGAGGTTCAATCAGACTCTCAAGCAGATACTTTGCAAGGTGGTCAGTGAGGATGGGAGGAATTGGAATCAACTCCTCCCCCTCATTCTCTTTGCCTATCGGCAAGTCCAACAAGCTTCTACAGGCTTCTCACCCTTTGAATTTTTATACAGGGTCCAGGGTCTTTTGGATATTCTAAAGGAAGGCTGGGAAGGGCAAGATCTTCCCTCGACAAACATTCTAGAAAATATCACACAGTTATACACAATAGATTTGGGAAAATTAAACCGATTCTAAAAAGTCATATGAAGGAAGTGCAGGCCTGCCTTTATGACCGGGGCACAACTCTCCGAGAATTTCGTCTGGGGGATCGGATCATGGTATTAGTTCCCACCTCTCACTCCAAATTGCTCACTCATTGGCAAGGCCCTTAGTAAGCCCGACGACAGTTGGAGGTGTTGCAATGACTTCTGTCGACTTAATCAGGTATCCCAGTTCGATGCTTATCCCATGCCACGTGTGGACGACCTCCTCAAGAGGCTGCGTCAAGCAAAATTCTTGACCACACTTGATATGATGAAGGGTCACTGGCAGATTCCTTTAACGGAGTCCGCGAAGGTCAAGATCGAATTTAGCACCCCTAGCAAGCACTGGCAATATTGTTTCCTTCCATTCGGGTTACACGGGGCTCCTGCAACTTTCCAGCATCTGGTGTGCTCCGTCCCCACAATGTGTATAGCGCTGCCTACCTGGATGACGTCGTCATCTAGTCCAGCACATGAAAGGTACACGTACAGCAGGTCACAGCAGTACTGTGGACACTAGGAGAGGCCGGGCTTCGGATCAATCCCAATGGTGGGCCAGTGTACTGCAAAACCACAGTGTTTAAAACTAGATGCCATTCTGAAATGGCCCCATCCGTGAAACAATCGGCAGGTCCGATCATTTCTCAGTTTAGCCGGGACAGGAGTGGCAGCCATTCCAGCAGCTCCGTGTATGAATTTATCTTTCTACCTTTCTTTCTCTATTTTTCTCTGTTTCACCGATCACTTCTATCAGTATGCTGCTGCTCGTGTATGTAAATTTCCCCTTGGGATTAATAAAGTATCTATCTATCTACTATGCTCATGTATGTAAATTTCCCCTTGGGATTAATAAAGTATCTATCTATCTACTACTGCTGGGTAGTACCTCGGTTTTCCGAGAGAACGGCACCCTTGACTGACTTAATGAAGAAGAGAGCTCCCAATAGTGTGGTATGGCTCTAACTTCAGAACCTGTATTAATAACCTCTTAACTTCTCTCTACCTTTTGTCCTTCAGACGGACACCCTGGACACAGGCTTGGGAGCCGTGATGAGCCACGGCGTCAATGATGTTGAACACCCCATCATGTACCTGAGCCGGAAACTGTTGGAGTGAGAGACCAGGTATGTGGCGGTGGAGAAGGGAGCTTTGGCGATTAAATGGGCAATTACATAGTTGCGGTACCTCTTGGGCCCAGGAGTTCACTTTGGTGACAGACCATGCACCTTTAAATGGCCCTTCACAAGGAGTCAAACTCGCGGGTCAATAGGTGGTTTCTTGACCTGCAACCATACATGTTTTCGCTCATTCATCGAATAGGGTCTCTTCATGCCAAAGCTGATGCCCTCTCTTGGGCTCACAACCTCTCAGTGCAGGTCGCCCGACCCGATGGGTCAAGGCTAGGGGGAGTGGGGGGATGGGCCTTGTCATACACCTGTCAATAGGAGACATCTGAAGGGCTTAAAGAATACTGTTAACACGTCCGACATGGGGGCAGTGGGGTGCACTGACTCTTATGTCTCCTGCAGACCTTTCCCTGGAAATCCACCAGTAGCCGGTGCCTTAACTCAGAGCACGTCACTTCCAGTCCGTGCCCCGAGTATGACATCATTTCCGGTTCCGGCCATGAGGACAACATCACTTCCCCCTGACTCCATATAAAGCCTCTTTCCCCTCCACTGGACTTCAGTTCTGTTTTGGACTCAAGTTTTGTAAACTACTCTGGTCTTACAATTCTTTACTTTTGCAGCCAGGAACATATTATATGGGTGGCTGCCCCAAACCGTTATCATGTCTGAAGTCTTGTTTTATCACAATAAATATATATATATATATATTTAATATTACGAAACAATAAAAAAAAGTGTGCATCTAAAGAATTACATACACATCCAGTATGGTGTTTATACACTACCTTTAAAAATTTCATAAATAGTATATTTTAATTTAAAAGTTTAAAATTTCATATTACACAGTTCACAACGATATACCACAGGTCAATACATAGCACTGGGGTTCATTTTCTTGTTCTTGATTTATACATACTGACATAGGTGCAGGGGATCAGAAGTAAAGGGGTTGGGGAGGGTGAGTCTTTGGCGGTCCTGGTGCAATAGAGGAAAGTTGCGAAGGTGAAAATTGCGCTGTCTTCATTTCATGTTTCTGTATGAAGATCAAATTAATGTCATACCACGTAAGTGATAAGTTATGCTTGAGTGGAACTAAACCAGAAAGTTGTATTTAACTTGCAGGTCTTCCAAATAAGTTATGAATGACTGGCACTAAAAATGAAAGGTTATCTTTTGAGTGGCACTAAAACCAAAACAAGTCTGTAGCATCTCAGCATTTAACTCGCAGGTCTGCCAGGAAGCTTACAGTGCAGACTGCTCTAATATAATGACAAAATTCTACGAAATAAACTAATAATTATCCCTTACCCATTATTCTAGTTAGCAGTTATCTTTGCTAATTTATGTTAAGAATGCAACATAACCATCTAAGCAATGCACTATGTCAGTTTTTAAGAGTCTGCAGCTATGGAGATCTTTGCTAGAGTGCCAGGACCAAAAGTATAAGTACAGCAGTGTTTTCTAACCTTTTTTCTATGGTGGCACACTTTTTGTAACCCAAAAAATCCCAAAGCACACCATAATTCTACCAAACGAAAAAGCATTATATCTTAGATGTGCGAAAAAGGCTAGACAGGGTGCAGAGATTGCAATTTGCTCTGTGAAAGTCGCCAGGCAGATGGACCCTTGGCACATCTCCTTGCTGCTAGAGTGCTCTAACTGCTGTAAATGCAAAATGGCAATCATGGACTTGCTTTGTCATCTACTTCAAGTAGTCCTGTCTTCTTCAGACAGGTCTTGACCACCTGAGGGGCATGCCTCTTTTGGGACTGGACCCGGGGGCACTATACTGTTATTTCCATGGTGTTACTAGTTGAAAAACACTTGTGTAGAGTATATTATCAAGTCGTTGATGGTGATGAACAATTGAGGATTGCATTTGGAAATTATAATACAAGTCTTAACATATGTCCATTTAAGAGATGCCTCATATGCTATGCCAAATCAAGAATTAATACATTGGCCCTGTTTTCTTATTGCCTTCTTTTGAACTTGCCTTATGGGAAGGCATCCAAACTCAGGATGTACTTGCTCAAGTAGTATTTTGTTAAAAGTTCAGGTTTAATAAGGTTATTGTTTAAGTTTAAACTATGCCATTACTTTTTTTTTAATTCCTTTGTGTTGATTCTACATTGGTTTTTTGTGATTCAGTGGTATTTACTTCATGTTTTATGTATTATTTTATAATTAAATGTGTTAAGGTACAATGAGCTGTCAGAGAAGAGGAAAACAGGAAGGCCTAAGAGAAGGTTTATGGATGTGGTGAGAGAGGAAATGCAAGTGATGGGTATAAGAGAACAAGATGCAGAGGACAGAAAGATATAGAAGATGATCCACTGTGGCAACACCTAATGGGAGCACTTGAAAGAAGAAGAAGAAGAATTACATACATTTATCCATCCATCCATCCCTTTTCCAACCCGCTGAATCCGAATACAGGGTCTTGGGGGGTCTGCTGGAGCCAATCCCAGCCAACACAGGGCACAAGGCAGGAACCAATCCCAGGCAGGGTGCCAACCCACCGCAGGACACACAAAAACACACTCACACACCAAGCACACACTAGGGTCAATTTAGAATTGCCAATCCACCTAACCTGCATGTCTTTGGACTGTGGGAAAAAACCGGAGCGCCCGGAGGAAACCCACGCAGACACGGGGAGAACATGCAAACTCCACGCAGGAAGGACCCGGAAAGCGAATGACATACATTTATGCAATTAGTTATTTTTTTTTATACATTTTTTAATTGATTCCTAGACCCTATATACTGTATATGGGACTCCGTGGGTGCCTTGTCTGTTGTCTCAGTGTATGCTCTGACCGTGGCGAGTAATGTCTTGGCAAAGGAGACATTTTATTTGCAGCTTTGCTCGGTGGTTGATGGGTGCCCATGAGGTGACACTCGTCTGGTCATGAACGACTTCAGTGCAGCCACTGGGACTGACAGGGCTGGCTATGAAGATTGTCTCACTTCCCATGGGTGGTCAGGGCCTGCGAATTGCTGGATCCTGGTTCCAGCGCCCTGAACCACATCGTTGGACTTGGGACTTCAGTACAGGTGGTGCAGTGAAGGAGATCGATCACATAGTCGTGGGCAGATGCTGGAGGCGCTTGCAAAACTGCAGGGTCTAAAGAAGTGCCCAGTTTGTGAATTCTGACCATAGACTTGTTGTTGCTACTCTTAGGATCTAGCTTAGGTCCAGTAGGTTACCACAAACTAGGAAAATGAGCCTGGACTTGGCCAGACTCAAAGACCAGGCAGTTTCTAATGAGTCAGCACACAGTTTGGTACTGTGCCTATCCAGAAAATCCTTGGGTACCATTGGTTTGACTTTGTGTCGAATGAGCGGTTGCCCATGGAGTCCCGAATGAGACACATTACCTGCATTGTGAGGGAGCGTCAGTTACGGCACTATGGCCATGTGGCGCGATTCCCTGAGGGTGATCCAGCTCATAAGATCCCCTATTGGCGGGGACCCAAGTGGCTGGACCAGACCAAGGGGTCGCCCACATAACATCTGGCTGCAGCAGATAGAGGGTCATTTCTGGATAGTAAGACTGGACCGCGTGTCTGCCTGGGGGGTTGCCAACCGGGATCCTGAGCTGTTTCAACGTGTAGTGGGTGCGGCAACGCACTGTACCAGTGCATGCTCCCTAACTTGACTTGACTTTATATATATATATATATTAAACATTTTATTGTGAAGGCTAGGGGGCATCACAGAGCCCCAAACTCCAAGCACAAACATACATACACAGTGCTGGGTTCAAATCAAAGGGATAATAATTACAAAATACCTTGTAAAACAATTAAACCATGTTTCTCTTTTTCTTTCTCTTGCCCTCTCTTTTCACCATACTGTTTCTCCTCTGACTGTTGCCTGTCTCCACTCCCAGCTCCGACTTGCCTGGACAAGGAGGTGCAGTCTCTTTTATTGAGGACGCGGGAGTACTTCTGTTGCCAGGATGTTGCCCGTTGGAAAAAACTTTTGAGTCATATGGAAGTCCCAAACAGTAGGAATAACTCCCTGCAGCAGTAGGGCTGCACTACTGGACTACAATTCCCTGCTCGTATCGATATCCAGGGTTGCTGCCATTTAGGACTCTGGGAGAATAAACAGTCCTTCTCTGTCCTTCCCTTTTATTAGGACCAGGGATGGTACTGTAAGTACATCCTGTTGGGATGCCTGTCAATCTGCCTGGGGCTTCCCTTCCAGGCAGAGCCTTCTCTCTTGGCCGGGACATCCATCCATCTACCTGGGGCCTCCCATCTGGGGAAAGAATCTTGCCCTGTCCTGGTTGGGATGCCTGTCCATCCCATATGGCACTTACAATATAAAGGCACACACACCAATAAGCCACAATATTAAAACCACTAAGAGGTGAATAACATTCATTATCCTGTTGGCATGCCACCTGTCAAGGGGCAGGATATACTAGGTAGCAAGTGAACAGTCACTTTTCCAACACAATGTTACGTTTGCCACAGAGAAATAACACAACTTTTAAGTATTGAAAGTAACTGAAGTTTAAGAAGAAAAAGCTAAGATTGCAGAAGAAACCTTTTTTTCTCTTTTTGCCATTTATCCTATGTAATAACTTTTTTTTCCTCATCTTTCACTAAACTTTTAAAATAAACTTTATTAGACTGAAAAATTTCTTTTATTATGCTTTTGACTCATGTCAAAGGATCTTATCTTGCCAACTCAGTAGCTACTTGATTTTGGAAACTTAGAAATGACGCAGCTACATATTTTACCTCAACTTAAAATGTCATTGAGAGATGGAAAGAGCAAGGAACTCCTAACTGTAACAGATATGCCCAGAGGAGGCAGTGTCAAAGGCAGTAGTAGGGTTTGATCAATTTCTATGGCTGAGAGTACTGAAAAAAAAAAAAGCACCACTACAGCAAGGCTTGCAAGATCTGACCAAAAATTCTCAATGGCACTGGATGTTCTGGGGGCTGAAGGAATTACATCACTTGACTAGCCTGGGAATGTGAGCAAATCCTTCAGGAGGACCTGGAACCTTTCCAAAAAGATGGGGTGACCTGATCTGATCAGGTCAGAATGATCCTTGCCAAGAACAACAGATGTGAAGTGAACGATTGACATATGGCCTCCACGTGCTATCTCAAATCCACCCCTCCAATTTTTGTAAATGACTGGGTGTCACATCCAGGGATGTTTGTTCCTTCTTTCTTTCTTCATCTATACATCTAACTAAGCTCTAACATCCATAATAATCCTATAATGAAATTAGCCGTTCTTTTCAGAAAATGAATTGTGCACTGTTTACAGTACTGTTATGTTAAATCTTCTATCAGTCTTCTTGCATGTACATTCCGGTCATTTATTATTTTTTGTAGGCTCTTTCTAGTGTCTCATTCTGTTCCCTTGTGACGTACAAATAATTTAAATATTGTTTGGCACTGGAGACCTTGAACTTTTACTCTTGACACATTTTTATATCACTTTGCAATGGTGTTATGTGCTATATAAAATGAACTGAATTAGAAAGCTACAGCCTGACTGATTTTTGTGATGTTGCCACAACTGTTAGTATTATGCCAGCCATGGTTGGTCTTTCCTGATTCAGAAAGCTTACGGTTGGTTCCTGGTTCTCATCTCACGTGGTTTATTTGTTCCACTGTTTACAGACTAATTTTCACTAAACGCATGAATGAAAAAACAAGGCAAGCCATGCCAATCAACTCAAAGCTGAAATTTGTAAAAAAAAAAAAAAAAGATCCAAATTCAAGTCATATAGCAGAGAATAAAATGTAAAATTTCTATTTCTGTAAATCACAGATAAAACTATTTGTTAAGCTAGACAATGAACTATAATGCTGTTGAGAAATTTATAAAAATAGTACTGTTCTGCAAGTCACAGACAAAACATTTAAAATGGATTAAAAAAAAAACTCCGAGCTGAAATAAATCTAACCTGAATCTCCTACCAATGACAGCTTTGGCCATTCTTTATATTAACTGCAATAACTCAGAATAAAGTTTGTTTTTTTTAAAAAAACGTTTCACACAAAGTATACAAATTGGTAATAATTGGGAGTCAGTGAATGTGTGTGAATGACACAAATTAGCATTTTTTACCCACATGCCAAAGTCTTGAAAGTTAGACTGGCAACTTTAACTTGGCATGGCGGAGTGAACGGAGTGTGTCCTATTTAGTTGTAGCCCTGCTCAATTCACAATACTAACTACACCAGCCAATGTATCTCTATAACAGAATAATCCACATCAGAAAATGAATTAACAAGTGCAAGTACAGAACAGTTAACATTCAGAAGCTTTAGGCTTTTTTTTTTTTTAAATTATGAATAACGAATTTTTACATTACAATGAGAATAAAGTGTTACTTTCTAGAGTCAGGAGCTATGGCTATGTATGCAAACACCAGGCCACAAAAAGAGCATGCAGTGCAATGGCAGTAAAGTCCATTTAAAAGTACACGGGCACCAGAGACAAAGAATAGTCATCCAGTGGGGAACTACTTTTTAAATAAAATGAAAACTGTTTACCTGATAAAATGTTAATGAGTTTAACACAGATCCTCTTCAGGCAGCTGAAGTAATCTTTACATTTTACAAAGCAGCATTTACATCAATATTAAATTCTAGTAACAGATTCCATTACATGTTACAGTAAATAGAGAAGTTTTAATGTCATAATAATTACATCTTTTAATTTAAATGAACAACTCTAACTAGTATAAAATGATAAATAATTAATAATTTAAAAATTCTTGCAGTAAGCGAAAATATTTTTCATTAGTTACAAGTTGTGTACAGAAAACACTAACCTCCTCACCTCACCAGACTGGGATGTGTTAAATATTGGGAAGGAGTTTTATAGTGCCACTTGGACTGGTCCAGTTCGTGCCTGGGTTCCCTGACCTTTTAATGCAAAATTAAGATATCTGACCCAGGTTACCCAAGTATAAAGCATTAAATTAACTTTCTTTGCAAATACTTCTTCTTCGATTTAAGACAAATCTCCGATTTTAGTTTTTTTTTTTGAGTTTTTTTAACCCTACGGTCCCCTCTATTGTATGAGAATGGCACACAGCTAGGCGGCTTCATGAAGACAAAGTGTTTATCTTTTTGTTGGACAACTGACATTTACTCCAGAGTAAAGGGTACGTCACAGTAACAACACGCCGCGCTTCTTATTTTACGACACAAGTCCCGCTCCGATTTGCCTCCCGCAAGCACTTACAGCCATAGACAAAGAATTATATATACAGTATATATCTATGCTTAATACTTTTATGACGCTGCCCGATTTGTACTGCGCATGTGTAATGTTTTACAAGTCGCGTCACGTCACTCTCCAGATTTGAATTTCTCTTGCGAGTTTGTCTCCCTCTGGAAGTGGAAAGTCGCTTCTTACTTAAAAAGATAGCAACATTTGAAGTCCATAACGCCTAGAAAGTATATTTGTCACCTGAAAGTTTTAACTCCAATCGAACGAAGAGGCTTGAAATGAAATGCGATGTGTGTTTGTGAACTTTGTCATTTTTTTACATTATGACATACGTGCAGCGTTTTGTATGTATAACGTATTGAGAAAAAAGGGCAATATGGATTTTAATTTTCAGTGGTAATACGGTTTTCGTAATCTGGTGGTTTAAAGGTAAAAATAACAATATTTTCTGTATTATGATTAATGGATAAATGTCACATTTTTAACATCCTATTAACATTTGCTGATATGTTTTTAACATTTGTCCACAATTTCTGCTCTTAAGAAAAACAATGAAGTCTAGGGGTCGAATTAGGACTAGAATTAGAAGTGCACGCCTGACACTAAGACTGGTTTAAAGTGTGCCCTCCAAAGCCATCAGTGAAGTGTGGTGTGGGTCTGATGTGGAACAGTGGCAGGGCTGGGCACCTGCAGTTGTGACATGTGAACTTATCGTTTAAGCTGTTGGTTTAGGAGGAATACACACACATACATTTAACTGAACTATAATGGGAGAGGAGTTGCTTATTATTAATAAATGACTTCTTATTGCTACAGTTAGAAAAACAGTGCCCTTTTTTTCTTGCTCAGTAGTAATCAGTCTTCCAAATGGCTGAACAGATAGATGCCTGTATACCGAACTCCAAGACACAACTGGATGTCATTTTCTTCTGCTTTTAAGATTCTCATTTCGAGATGATGGTGCAGTTCATCTTAGATGTGCTATTTCTAGAGATAAGACTACTGAGGCTTTTAGTTTTATAAGTAATTTGTGCATAATTCCTGCTAAGACTTCCCATATTTATTATTTGATCATTTGATAATGTTTTCCTGGCTTGAATACTGCCCTGTAAGTTTGCATATACGGTCTAGTAACTAACACTGGCTTTTTAATTTTAGACAGGAAAGCCTCAGTGTGTGAATCCTCACCAACACTGTGATTCTCATCAGTACCAACAGTCACAAAACAGGGATGTTGTTCTATGTTGCAAAATACTGTAACATTTATTTTCTTAAGTTGTGCTTTGTTGATGGATTTTGAAAGAACCGAGACTTAATTTTAGCCTAAACAAAACTAAGGCAGGAGAAAAAAACTAAGATGTCTGTTTGTAAGCAACGGCACCAGAGCACATCATATTAGAAGTGCAGATATACAGAGATTTGAATACAGTGTCTACTGTATATGTAATATAAAGGAAAAAATGATGCCACATGTAATGACAGTTAAGTCAGAGTTATTTCAAAATCCAAATATAAACCAAAGTACAGTAACTTAAAAAAAAATATTAGTTAGATTTTACTCTAAGCAGACCATTATCAATTTTGATGGTTTTACGTGTGTACCAAGAAAGGAGGCAGAACAAGAATTAAGGGTACACTTTATTAATGTTGGAACTAAGTACATGAACATCATTTATCTACTGTGTTTATCTTTCTAAAGGTTATAGTGAGGCGGAAGAGTCTAGGTGTGTTATGGGGCAGCAGTTAAAAAGAAAAAGAAGGGACAGATGTGTGCCATGTTGAAGTAGTGGGTGGCCCTCTTGCCCGGCACCTCCAGAATCCTCCATCTCATTCTCTGGTCTGGGTCTACTGTACCTGATTCCAAGTGATCAGAGGTATCTGGCTTTTTTTTTCCTCAACCACTGAAAACCATCTCAGTCTCATTGCACTGGCTGCCTGTTTCATGTACGATTGATTGCAAAGTATTAATAATTATATATAAGGCTTATGAGCTCTGTAGACCCTGCCTGTATTTTGGGGTGTTTGTCCCTATGCATTTCTCAGTTTGCAGTTGGCTCCTCAGAGATTGCTTTGCTTTTTATTCCAAGATCATAGCATAAAACCTGGCAAGGCAGCTTTCTGTACTCACACAATGAAAATCTGGAATGCTTTGCCAATAGACAAATGCCAGGATACAAATATCAAGCATTTCAAACAACTTCAACAAGCCCACTTTGATAATTTGCCTTTTTTAATTACTTGCATCGGTTGTAATAGATTATAATTGTTTTTTCGCCATTTTCTTTTTCCATTTTGTTGCAGTGGTACCTGCCCTACATTTCTGTCATCTGTTAAGTCAACTCCAACTGCCTGTGATGCCGGAGAGAAGAAAAGTTCACAAGACATCCTGAAATGGAATTATGATTGGACTGAGACAGCCACATTTATGTGTATGTTGAGATGTGCAGAGGGGGCTGAGCTGGCCTTGGACCTCCAGAGGTTTATTATCTCCAGTACACTTGATGGCTGCAAGTTTGCCTTTCTCCTTGTCCATTTTACTATGCAATTTAATTATTAAAAAGGACAAGGATATCTCAATTTGCTTCTTATTTACTTTTATAATGCCCTCAATATTCTTTGTAACTATTTCTTTGTAGAGTAGCTTGAGCTACACTTGTAAAAAAGGGTGACAGAAATATTTCTGAACAAATGTTAAGGGACTAATTAGGACAACTATTAATTTAAATATAACAAGATGTTTATTGTGTATTGTCGGATAATAACTCATTGAGTCTGAACGGTATCTTTATGAAAGGACAATTTCATTATTAAAAAATCTAAAGAAGCATCACCCCATTTTTTGACAAATCTAATATTTCACGTTTGTGTTCAAAACCTAGGCTAATATTTCTGAAAATACTAACGCAGACATCCGTAAATATTTTTGTACCCTTGCCCTGATAATTTTTAACACAGTCACATTGTTGGCCAGTTTAATTGTAAATAGTATGCTAGTTAAATGCATTTACCATTTATATATATCTTTATGCTAACTGATTTTTCTGATCATTTCATTCTCTTTTTTTGAGCAACATTGTTCCCATATCTTTCACTTTAGTAATTTTTAAACTTACCATTTATTTATTCGATAAACATCTGAAAAAGTGTATTTCATATTTTTAAAGTTATAAAAATTAACTGGCAATGTATCAATATGGGTGAATAAAAATTTTTACATTAGATAATGAGTATACACAGAAACAATGGTAGTGATTTGATTAGACTTGTAAGTAAGAATTTCACTGCATTCTGTTCATGTGATGTTAATCATAAACTGAACTATTTGATTCTGTTTTAATTCTGGTCTATAATTAGACAATATTTTCGCTTTTAAATTCAGTTAAGTTTTGTCTCAGTAGTTAAGTTTTATTACTCAGCAGGTTTTAGAGACACCACAACAAGACATTAAAAACACATCACAAACTTATTACAAATAAATATAATGTAACAGTAAGCATTTACTGTAAAATATGAGATCGAACATGTTAGGCATGAATATTAAATCAGCATTTTGAATTGACTAATGATTGATTCAAATGATAACATTTCACCCCCAAAATGTAAGGAGGATTTTAAGTGGTGGCATTTTATTCTTGAATCCTTTTGCCTGTGACCTGATTGCAACAATTGGAATTGAAAAGAACCTTAACAAGTGGGCAGTTATAATTAACATTGGCATAGGAGACAGTAATCGTAATGCCATGCAAACCAATGTTACATTGTTTTCCTTTCTTGAAAAAGGACCATTTATTTATATAAAACTGGTGGGCTACATTAGGTTTTGTAGACCAATTTTATTAGTAATCATTAATATCTAAAGCTATGGACAGTTTAGATTTGTATTCCTGAAAAACACAAACTTAGGCTCCCGACACTTTGGGCATGACTATACTTTGGTTCGAAACAGCAACTATGATACTCTCCTGTACACATGTAGAATCTGTGCAGAATTTGTGTATACAGGTAAATTGCAACAATAGCTTAAAATAGAAAGGGGATATTATATAATTGAATTGCATATAATAAGACTACAGACATATACAGTTAGGTCCATAAATATTTGGACAGAGACAACTTTTTTCTAATTTTGGTTCTGTACATTACCACAATGAATTTTAAATGAAACAACTCAGATGCAGTTAAAGTGCAGACTTTCAACTTTAATTCAGTGGGTTAAACAAAACGATTGCATAAAAATGTGAGGCAACTAAAGTATTTTTTAACACAATCCCTTTATTTCAGGGGCTCAAAAGTAATTGGACAATCGACTCAAAGGCTATTTCATGGGCAGGTGTGTTCAAGTCCATCGTTATTTCATTATCAATTAAGCAGATAAAAGGCCTGGAGTTGATTTGAGGTGTGGTGCTTGCATGTGGAAGATTTTGCTGTGAACAGACAACATGCGGTCAAAGGAGCTCTCCATGCAGGTGAAAGAAGCCATCCTTAAGCTGCGAAAACAGAAAAAACCCATCCGAGAAATTGCTACAATATTACGAGTGGCAAAATCTACAGTTTGGTACATCCTGAGAAAGAACGCAAGCACTGGTGAACTCAGCAACAAAAAGACCTGGACATCCACAGAAGACAACAGTGGTGGATGATCGCAGAATCATTTCCATGGTAAAGAGAAACCCCTTCACAACAGCCAACCAAGTGAACAACACTCTCCAGAGGGTCGGTGTATCGATATCCAAGTCTACCATAAAGAGAAGACTGCATGAAAGTAAATACAGAGGGTGCACTGCAAGGTGCAAGCCACTCATAAGCCTCAAGAATAGAAAGGCTAGATTGGACTTTGCTAAAGAACATCTAAAAAAGCCAGCACAGTTCTGGAAAAACATTCTTTGGACAGATGAAACCAAGATCAACCTCTACCAGAATGATGGCAAGAAAAAAGAATGGAGAAGGCGTGGAACAGCTCATTATCCAAAGCATACCACATCATCTGTAAAACACGGTGGAGGCAGTGTGATGGCTTGGCGTGCATGGCTGCCAGTGGCACTGGGACACTAGTGTTTATTGATGATGTGACACAGGACAGAAGCAGCCAAATGAATTCTGAGGTGTTCAGAGACATACTGTCTGCTCAAATCCAGCTAAATGCAGTCAAATTGATTGGGCGGCGTTTCATGATACAGATGGACAATGACCCAAAACATACAGCCAAAGCAACCCAGGAGTTTATTAAAGCAGAGAAGTGGAAAATTCTTGAATGGCCAAGTCAGTCACCTGATCTTAACCCAATTAAATTTCACTTGTTGCAGACTAAACTTCGGACAGAAAGGCCCACAAACAAACAGCAACTGAAATCAGCTGCAGTAAAGGCCTGGCAGAGCATTAAAACGGAGGAAACCCAGCATCTGGTGATGTCCATGAGTTCAAGACATTAAAACGGAGGAAACCCAGCATTCAGGCTGTCATTGCCAGCAAAGGGTTTTCAACCAAGTATTAGAAATGAACATTTTATTTCCAGTTATTTAATTTGTCCAATTACTTTTGAGCCCCTGAAATAAAGGGATTGTGTTAAAAAATGCTTTAGTTGCTTCACATTTTTATTCAATCGTTTTGAGTTGCACTTCAACTGCATCTGATTTGTTTCATTTAAAATTCATTGTGGTAATGTACAGAACCAAAATTAGAAAAAAAGTTGTCTCTGTACAAATATTTATGGACCTAACTGTATATATATATATATCCCTTATCATATTTTTTCATCCTTTCTTGCTTCATCCATCCACCCAGTCATTATCCAACCCGCTATATCCTAACTACAGGGTCACGGGGGTCTGCTGGAGCTAATCCCAGACAACACAGGGTGCAAGGCAGGAAACAAACCCCGGGCAGGGCACCAGCCCACCGCAGTTCTTGCTTCATTGCATAATGAAAATTACAAAAATAACATGCTTAATCCAGCCCTGAAGGCAAAACCTACAATGAATCCAGAACAACGAAGTATTTCCATAATGCTCTCGTTGTGGTCAACTAATGTATGAATTTAACCTAACAGCCTAACAAAATAATTTAGAAATATTTACAGAGTTTGAGAGTTCCAAGTCTGTAAGTTTGAATGAGAGAGAGACAGAAGCTAAAGAGAGTAAAACCTGTTAAAAGATGCCATCATTGAGAGAAGGCATCCAAATTCTAAGATGGGTACGAAGCAGCAAAGTTGACAAGACGACAAACCTTTGTGCAAGTGATGTTATACAATTATTTTAATGTGATTGCCTAATAGTAAATTGCCCTCTTCTCACATGTCATCCAGGTACTTTTTAAAAGTGGTTAAAATCTTCACTTGAAACTACGTAACTTTTTTCACATGTAGGTGTGAAGAAGTGTCTTCTGCTTCAAATGCACTTCCCATCCTATTAATGTCAAGTTATCTTGACATTCCATATGCGTTCAACATTCTCTCCTTAATGCCCTGCAAGGTCAAATAATACATCCATCCATCCTTACACTCTCAAACCCTCTTAAACCTGGGTAGCCCTACAGTAGACTCTGCTTATCAAAACAGCTTCCTCTAAATGTCTGCACATGCTCAGCACCACCATTAATGTACACAAAATGGACAATGATAAAAAAGTTAAATTCTAACTCAAAAACAAAAATTTTCATATTAACGGGAGTGCTTAGGGTGGGGGCACAAATTTAATTTCAGAATGAAACATAGCCTATGATGTTCCCCTGTACAAATAGAGGATCTGCACACAATCTTAGTGGAGACAGTGTGGATTTGTATATCTGACAAACAAACAGGGGTACCCGACACTGTCTGAGGTGGGGGGCCACGACGATACCTTGGTACGAAACAGCACCTATGATACTCCTCTGCACAAATGTAAAAACAATGCAGAATTTGGTTCAACTATGAGAATTTGCATACTGGACAAACACTTTCAACTTTATATATTAGATTACCAACTCTAAAGCTTCTTTTTTAACAAAAGTAATACCTCATTCACAGTAAAGTTTCTAATAGTAGGATGTCCCGATAAAGTGTGATCAAATTTCAGAGCACCAGAACTCAAGCAGACGTTGTATCTGTTATCGTTTCACGGTCCCCCAGCTAAAATGTCAGTCACAATCAGAACATAATGATGCGTTATGGTCAGCTCATCCACAGCAATGCACATATGTGCTCACACATCAAGAAACTCACCGTCAGATTAAAATTAGTGTAGTTATGAAACAGAAGTAGCAGTAAGTATCACAGGTACTGGGATTTCTGTCACTTCTGATCCTTCCATTTCTTCTCCTTTCAAGAGTTCATTTTTTCTAAAATTTAATGCAAAACACAAAACATTGGCAAAATTTATCAGAATATAATACAGAACATTGATACAAAAATATAGAATATGAATGGCCATTCATAGCCTTTTCCTTTTTATATAGCTAACTATGTGTAAATATTTTAGTCATAAATCACGTATTATAGTCATGGCAATGGCAAGCTTGTACTCTTGAAATTAAATCAGAAAGCAATACAAGAATATTTTAGTTTAATTGAAAGTAAATGTCTTTCCTCAGCTCCTAATTTACCCGACATATCCTAAATTGGCGCTTATGTGTGTGTGTGTGTGTGTATTGCCCTATGCTAGCTGGGATAGGCTCTAGCAGATCTCCACAACCCTGTTGAGGTCTAAGTGGGTTAGAAAATGACTGACTGCATGACTTAACACTAAACGTGTGTCTAAAAGTAACAGTTTCTGGAATCTGTCACAATAGCTTGTCACCTCAGATGATTAGGACATTTCAAAGTTAACATTCCAGAACTGTAAAATAAAAGTCTCCCAGACACATAAATATAATATATGGAGGACTGTTTGTGAAATAGTACACTTTTTTGTACTTTTTTTCTATATTTACAGCATATAAAGAATGTCCAAAATAACCAATTTGAAGCTCATGACATACCGTATGTCATACTTAAATGGCATTTTTCTTAGTGTAGTTTAACAACACTGCACTTTAATTATCAAATATACAGCAAGTAAATGCAGAAAAAAATTACACTCTTAAAAAAAAAAAAAAAAAATTCACCCCATTTAATTCAAGCTTGCTTTCATACCCCTAATTTCATCTATGAATCTTGCATTTCACTTTTCGTAGCATTATAACATTTACTCAGATATGTCTACATTGGCTGAAGTGGGCTGGCGCCCTCTGCCCGGGTTTTTTTTCCTGCCTTATGCCCTGTGTTGGCTGGGATTGGCTCCAGCAGACCCCCGTGACCCTGTAGTTAGGATATAGCGGGTTGGGTAATGGATGGATGGATGTCTACATTGGAGAAGGATGTTAAGGATGGAGCTGCCAGGCAACGGGAAAAGAAGAAGGCATAGGAGAAGGTTTATGGATGTGGTGAGAGAGGACATGCAGGTGATGGGTGTAACAGAACAAGATGCAGAGGACAGAAGAATATGGAAGAAGATGATCTGCTGTGGCAATCAGTAGTGGGAGCAGCCGAAAGAACCTGTCGTCCTCATTAGAATATAAAATGGAATAAAAGTGTCCAGGAAGGGGAAGTCTTTATGATTCCTTCAGAAAAAGCCACCTGATGGCTGACCTCACATTCCCAGCTCTTACTTACTGTCCATATCTTTTTTCCACTCTTCACAATGACTTAAAGTTAACATATCTAGGCATCTCTGAAGACTGAGGTTTTACTTTACACATTCTAAATTTCCTTATTAGTTAATTAGGAACTTGACCGTGCGTTCACAACCTGCTTTTAATTTGTGAGTCTTTTGTTTCAGTTTTTACAACCTGACAAAACTTGTACAACTTTAAACGTCTAGAAAATGTGTACTGAATTTTGTTCTGTTAATGTAATGCTTTTCTAACTTTGTTATGTATTTTTGTTTTATTTTGTTATTTTATATCTTTTTCGTGATACCATTTGTTTGTTGTTTAATGATTTTTGCGATTTTTTTAAGGTTGCCTTCATGCTGATGTTGATTGTGGGGGACGATTAACTGAGCATTCTGAGCCACTGCTTGCTATCCTTTGGAAATTTCAGCCTGAGTGATTGCTTGCATTTGGATTTCTTTAAAAGACAACACAATGATGCAGTGGTTAGGGTTTCTGTCTCACATACCCATCATTCTAGGTTGTTGTCATTGCCCATTCTCCCCATGTTAGTGTTGGTTTCCCTCCTACCTCCCTAACAATGTGCATAGTGAGTTGTGGATGAGTGTGTGTTTGTGTGTGGGACGCTCTTCAGAGTGTTGTTTATTTGGGGGAGGGGGAGTGAATCATGATGGGTTGTTCTCCCCCCTCAAAACATTGTGAGAGCACCGCTCCTAAACCGAAAGCACTAGCATCCGTTTGCAGAATAAATTCCTTTGAAAAGTCTGGATTGCGCAAAACCGGGAATGATGATAAAGTGGCTTTTAGGTCTGCGAAAGCTCTCTCACTACGATTCTTTCTGTCTTTTGTCAAGTCAGTGATGGGAGTGGCCTGATGCGCAAAATTGGGAATGAACCGCCTCTAATACCCTGTGAACCCAAGGAAGGCACAAACTGGCCTCTGCGTTTTGGGATGGGGATATGCCAGCAGCTCCCCCACCTTGTCCATTTGAGGGTTAAGTAAACTCTTTCCCATAGAGTATCCCACATAGTGGGTTTCCAACGTACCCAGCTTGTACTCTGGCCATCAACCCTGCCAGTCGTAAAGCGTCAAGCACCACCCGAAGCTCGACGAGATGAGATTCCCAGTCATAACTGAAAATGACCACATCGTCAAGATAGGCATGTGCGAAATGTGGATGCAGGATCCGGTCCATCATTTGCTGAAAGGTCAGTGGTGCACCATGGAGACCAAAAAGGAGTTCTGTAAATTCAAACAGCCCGTACGGAGTGGTGAATGTGGTCTTCTCACAACTAGACTCCTCCAAGGGGAACTGCCAATGACCCTTTGTGAGGTCAAGGGCGGAGTCATATGAAGCCTGCCCGAACTTTTCCAACAAATTCGTCCAAACGCGGCATAGGGTATGCATCAAACCTAAAATCAATACAGAACCAAACTGAACCGTCGAACTTTGAGACAAGTACAATTGGGCTCTGTCACTCACTTGTGCTTGGCTGAATAATGCCTAAGTGGAACATCTGTTAGACATACTCATGTATCACTTTCCTTGTTACCTCTGGTAGGTGATACAGGGGCACCTGTATAGTAACACAATCCTGTGTTTTGCAATCATCGTCTGGCCCAATCCTGTGTTTTGCAATCATCGTCTGGCCTCAATTTGTGATAGCAAATCTGCTTTCTGGGTGTCAGATAAATCATCCCTAATACCGTACTCAGTCTGGGAGTGTAATTGCGTAATTCTGAAACTTTTGAATAACTGCTTCATGATGCGAGACATAAAGGGTGTGCCCTGATTAGTGAGAATCTCGCGAAGGATACCAATATAGGGTGGTCCAGATCTAATTATGCAACTTTTAATGCAATGCAGGAAAAAAATACAATACAAGACAAAAGAATTGTTCGAAATTTCTTGTAATAAATGAAAATGGACTTGCATTGTATTAATTCACTGATTTTCCATGTAATGTTCCACTTGTTCTCCATTCAGTTGGATACAAGCTATGTATAAACTTAATAAGTTAGAACGTAATGAAAATTGCATAATTAGATCTGGACCACCCTATGTGTGAACATATCCGAGCGTGCTTTTGCAATAGTTTGGGCATCCACCCATCGCAGCACTGTTACTTCTGTGTATCTTGTGGTGTAATCAATAAACATGAGCATATACTGAAAGCTGCTTTTACTCCTGGAAAGTGGGCCAACAATATCTAATCCGACCCTCTCAAAGGGGATGTCTAAAATAGGCATCGGTACAAAGGGTGCACTAGCGGGTCTGTGATCAGAAACTACTTGACAGTTGGGACAGGCCTTACAAAATACTCCACATCCCGGCCCATATTCACCTAATAAAAGCATTTTGAAATGCGTTCCTTCATCTTTGTCACGTCAAGGTGACCCCCCAAAACGTAACTGTGAGCAATTTTTAAAATCTTCTCTGTATACTCACTTGGTACTACCAACTGCTCGATGCGCACATCACCCATGCAATCAGAAATCACCCGATACAGAAAACCATCCTTAAGTAAAAAAATGAGATGTTTTAAAATTTGTGTCCTCTCTCTCCCGATAATAAGAGTCATTTGTGATGTAGACTTGTTGGAATGAAAAATCCAAGTTGTTATCAGCATGCTGAAGGAGAGCAAACTCCGCCTAGATGACAGTCTCTGCTTCCTCTGTTTTTGTTCCAGAATCACACTCACCTCCCACTGCTACTGTGTCCGATGCAGCATTGCACTCACCTCCCACTGCTATTTCGTCTTCGTCCGGGTCCATATTGAATGTCCGGTCTGTGGAGGCTGTTGGTGCATGTGATGACGTGGAAAAGTTTGCCAGTTGTCCCATGTCACCACTAGAGGAATTCATCATCCAGCTCACTGGACAACTCCAGTTTAATTTCAAACCTGTTTCCTTAACTGACATTGTCGGTGGTGAGCCCCTCTCTGTCCACTATGGTGGTAGGCACTCTGCATGTGGCCAAGACCTGTGGGAAGACAGCATTCCTTTTTCCTATTAGGAGTGGCCAGGGTGAGGTGTCAGATATGGCAGTCCAAACCTTAAAGTTCTTCCCATTAAATTTCAGAGGGTGTAACATAGTCTTGTATGTTTTAATGTCCCCATGGATGCAGCTGATGTTTACTTTGTCTGTAGCCTTATAAGGGTCTGCCAGAGCAAGTCACAGCAGACTACACAGCAGTCGCTACCAGAGTCCAACAGTGCCAAGCATTCTCGTCCGGCCAATGTAATAGAGACCTTAAAATTGTCCTTCTTTAACATCTCAGGGGAAACTTGTGAGCCACATATCTGGGCCAGATGGATAGCCATTGTTTTTGCAGGTGGGAGGTGACACTCCTGAGCCAGATGTCCGAGTTGATCACAGCAAAAGCAGCTGCTCTTAGTCCGCACTATGGTGTTCACACTCTGGCATCTTCTACCCATGGCACTGGTAACTCTGTGTTGGCTGGATCAACATCAGGGTCAAGCCTGGGTAGCCCTGTTGTTTCCAGGTGGCTTGTGCACTCTTGAGTCTGCAGGTCATCTTCAGCAGTGACTGGACATCGTTCCATAGCATTTCATTACAAAGGCTCTTGTCTATCCTGACAGAACCGCATCAATAGCGAGCCTCTCCACAATATGCTTGAAAGGGTCCCAGCTTTGAATCAGGTCCACTAAGTCCTGGATCTGTCCTTGTACAGGGTGACCCAGATCAATATGCCACAGCCGAAACTGGTGCACCTTGACCACCATCTCAGAGCTGTGTGGAGGAGGATCTGTTCCTTCAGGTAGTCATAATCATCAAGCCTTTCGGGAGGAAGAATCTGTATGGCTTGGAGGACTTCTCTGGTTAAAAAAGGGGCTAAAATAGCTGTCCAGTCTCCCTTGTCCCATCGCATCAATGTTGCCATAAGTTCAAAGCAGAATAGGAAACAATCAGGATTGTCGGAGGGAGCCATCTTCAGCAGCACATCTTGCGGCCACACCAAGGGAGCGGCGGCTGCCGCAGCCTCATATTGCTCCGGATTTTGCGGTATTTCTTGGGGATTCATCAATGTAAGGACCCCATTTCTGGTACCATGTGAGTGCTTACCTGAACTCTCTTTCATCAACAGAAAACAAGAAGAGAAATAATCCAGCAACTTCCGGGTTACAAAATGACGTCACTTCCGGCACCCACAAACCACCTCACTTCCGACTTATCAGAATGACATTGTTTCCGGTTCCTGCTGCAATGCCAACCATTTCCTGTCACATGTTTTGTTCTGCTATATAACTGCCATTTTGTATCAGTAAATTCTTTCATTGTACTTTCAAGACTTTGAATCACTGCATTTTCTCATATTGTCTGGACGACAATATACGGGGACGGTCCCCAAAACTTTATTTTTGTATTTGTGACGTTTATTCTACCACAATGTATATATATATATATATATATATATATATATATATATATATATATATATATGTATATATATATATACAGTAATCCCTCCTCGATCGCGGGGGTTGCATTGCGTGAAAATCCACAAAGTAGAAACCATATGTTTGTATGGTTATTTTTATATATTTTAGGCCCTTATAAACTCTTCCACACTGTTTATAAATATTCCCCGCAGAGTTATACAGCATAATCCCTTTGTATTCTCTTAGATATTAGGTAAGATTCATTGAAATTATTTATATAAACACACTGTTTATTTACAGTAAAACCTAAATATTATTTTAAAGATATTGAGTGTCTCCGATATCACATGTTACAGCCATTACGATAGACAGGCCACCAGCAATAAATACGTACAATGCAAGAAAAATAGTATACAGTAAATGTGTGTACAGTGACACTAAACATACGTACATGTACTAAGTACTGTAAGTAGAAAATTAATTATGGTTACTCACCAACAATGACACGATGACGTGTCCGATAACAATGAGTTTAATTTTACTGCACAACAAAGGAGAGCGTTACAGCCCTTAAAGGAGCCACTTCAGGTGATTGTGTAGCACTGCCGTTGTTCTTCTTCTGGCAGTCTTCAATCCAAATCCCTAAAGCAGATTCCATCCAGACTACTGCCTTATTACATCCACTTACAACTCGTTTTGCACCCTGGTTAAAAGGACACTGCGGCTGTAGATCTTATATTCCTTTCCTACTTTTTAAATAAAAAGAATCGTAGCCTTCAACAAATCCAAAACGTTTACCTTTTCGGCAATCGTTAACATCTTCCGTTAGCCACTCCTTAGTAAAAGGCACATGGCAGCCCACCTGGAGTTTGCCAAAAGGCACCTGAAGGACTCTCAGACCATGAGAAACAAAATTCTCTGGTCTGATGAGACAAAGATTGAACTCTTTGGTGTGAATGCCAGGCATCACGTTTGGAGGAAACCAGGGACCGCTCATCACCAGGCCAATACCATCCCTACAGTGAAGCATGGTGGTGGCAGCATCATGCTGTGGGGATGTTATTCAGCGGCAGGAACTGGGAGACTAGTCAGGATAAAGGGAAAGATGACTGCAGCAATGTACAGAGACATCCCTGATGAAAACCTGCTCCAGAGTGCTCTTGACCTCAGACTGGGGTGACGGTTCATCTTTCAAAAGGACAATGACCCTAAGCACACAGCCAAGATATCAAAGGAGTGGCTTCAGGACAACTCTGTGAATGTCCTTGAGTGGCCCAGCCAGAGCCCAGACTTGAATCCTAATGAACATCTCTGGAGAGATCTTTAAATGGCTGTGACGCTTCCGATCCAACCTGATGGAGCTTGAGAGGTTTTGCAAAGTGGAATGGGCGAAACTGGCCAAGGACAGGTGTGCCAGGCATCTGAATTTCCCAACTTAACCTTCCGACTTTACTTGTTCCCTGATGAAGTTTTATCTCTCCTGTGATACCGACACGAGAACTGCAAATGCTGCACAAAATTCAGTACCACAGAGTAACTAACTGGCATGTGCAATAAAACTAAGTAAGCTCTCCAATTTGTTTATAATTGCTTCAATGGACAATGATGGCTCTATTGTGACTCTTCATTGATGTGGATAGACATACTGTATTTAAAAGACCAGGCTTAAAGAATGAAAAAAGGCACATCTTTATTTCCAGTAAATTAAGCAAGAAATATATTGGTTGCGTTTGTTACAATAAATGAAAAGAAAGCCCTTACATTTGAAGTATAACCTTAATAAAACTTTTTACTTTTCTTAGACTTTGAGTAAAACTGAACATGAATACTTTCAAACCTGAAACAAGTAACAGTCTCCTGAAATACTCTGCACTTTGAGTCTACCTTAAGCATAAAAAAATGTTTACTTTTCTTAGACTTTGAGTACAACTGAACATGAATACTTTCAAACCTGCAACAACCAACAGTCTCCTGAAATACTCTGCACTTTCTGAGTCTACCATAAGCATAAAAAATCCTGCTTCTTGCTCATTCTTCTTTACACCCTTACATTAACATTAAAGTTCTTTCCCTGCTACCTGCTTTTTTACTTTTCACTTCCTAGTTGCATTGAAGTTAAAAAGTACTGTTCTGCAATCAGGGGATTCTATTTTCTAATCAAGAGCATTTGCAAAGTTGCTTGCCTTTTTCTTTAGGAAGGCCAACTGCAGATCCTTAAAACTATATTATGTTTTGGTACTTATATTTTTAGCTTTTTAAAATGCACCTCCACCACTGACAAAAAACTTGCAGAAGCTGTCTGGAGTATCTTTAACTGCTTCAATGTTCTGCTCCCCATAACGAGTAAATCTACTAAGCATTCTGCCATTTTCAGCTGTGAAAAGGACTTTTTCATCTTCAAAGGAGGACTGAAACTCACAGGATGCATCGGGTTCAGACTTAGCTGCGTCGATAAAATCAAGACCATCCCACTGGATTCTGCTGAGGTACATTCCTCTCTTGTCCTGCAGCAGGATCTTGCCCTTTTCAGTTCCTTTGACTCTAAACTTGCACCAATCATCATCATAAGCGTCAGCTGCCTTAATTCGGTAGATTCCAGAGCCTATGCATGTGCTACGCCAGAACATACCATTGTCTGTTCTGAAAATGACCCATTCCTCTGCATTTAGATGCTTCTTCAAAGGATCTAGGGTGGTCTCTGGAATTGAAAAAAGGGAAAAAACTCATTAATATCATTCATGTTGTGTCTACTTTTAAGCTATCTGCATAACCTTTTTTTCCCAGTAAATGACAGAGTCAATTTTTTCCAGAAAGAAAACATAATTTTATGCAATTGTTAAAAAGATATAATCTATGTATCTGAACATTTGTCTGGAATCCACTGCTGTATGGCAGAGTATTATTTCCTTGTGCTCCTACAAAATATTTTGAACAAAAATGGAAAACTGGCATATAGTTGTATGTTCCAAACTACCAACCGAGTACTACATGAAAGAAAAATTAACATATAATAAATTCAGTCATTGTTGCATGTTATGGTTATATCTTACATACACCCCACATAAACAAAAGATATTACACATTGTTTAAATTTTTTTGATAAGTCAAATTGACATTCTACTCATTCTGAAATTATCATAATTATATCTGGAAGCAATTCTGCCATTCCCCTTCATATACTTCATATATTTGTTATTAATGAAATATGTGTAAGTATTACTTGGTCTCAACATCTCAAACTTTGACAACAGTTGGAATGTAACCCCTTGGAGATAATACAACTGGGTCATGAACACTGCCAAAACTCTAAAAAAAATGTACAATCTTTTTGATCTGTTACTTTGACTTTGTTTAAATGAATAAACTGTTTGTATGCATATAACACAAACTAGCCTATCTACTCTGAAATCAATTTTTATATATCACTGAAAGAAAAAAAAACACCCAAAAATAACAAAATAATTTCAGATTTATATATGTTAGTTTATGGTAGATTTACGTAACTGACATCAGATGGTGATTGAGAAAATTTAACAGACATTTTGTACAATCCCTAAAATTGTAATGGTACTTTGCAGTTCCTGCATTTCCTCAGATGGTACACCACTAATGTTAGCAATATAGATATTGCAATACAAACTTCTCCGGCTATGTTTAACTTAAGCATATGGGACAGCAATCTACCTTTTTGGGATGGTTGGGAGATCTATGGGAATGTAAGTGCAATGCATTTCATTTATAGTTGCATAATAAAATGTATCACTCATATATTTCCATAGGTGCTACAATGGTGATATATGCAGTGCTGCAGAAATTCTAAAACTTCTCTGTCCTTATTTAAATTGAGTGCTTAGGTTCACTTTGCTTTTTTACAAACATAAGTAGAGACAAACAACTTGACATCAATATCAGTAATCCAACACTGTACAAACTAGAGCAATCTTTCCTCTCCTGGGCCCTCATGTATAACGCTGTGCATAGAATTTACACTAACACATGGAGGGCTGGAGTTCTAGAGGATGAGGGACTGAGAAACTTATTCAGATTCTGTAGGATCCTAATACAGTTTAACAATAGAATCCCTGAAGCCTACAAAAAACTTGTAATCCCAGCCAACCTTATATTCCTTTGCACTTCTCCATCAGTGTCTTTTGTTTTGTATATGTGTCTATCAGCAAAAGCAGCCTGTTATCTCACAATCCCCGATGCAGCACATGTCGCAGACAAGATTCTCAGAGCTAACATCTCTTTATCTGCGTATGAGGTGCCTGGAATTGTTGAGGGTAATTAATATATTGTCATTTGGAATATATACATTTCATGTGTGTTCTGTGTCTACAATGATCTATGTTAATGTAGGATGGCAGGAATTGCTGAACACATGATTAAAAAAGAAATGTTTTTCAAAATCGTCTTATATAATATGCTACCGTGGCTGTTCGTTTGTCTGTCCAGAATTTTAAATCACCAGTTGCTCGCAAACCGTTCGACCTATTGACCTGAAATTTGGTACACATATACTATGTGACGTCTACTATCCACTTTTGGGGTGATGATTGACCTCCAAGGTTATTCCTCTTTTTGTTTTTATTTTATTGTATTATAGAATCAATTATCTGCAGGGGGCGGCCATGCTGCGCTTGCGTATAGGGGCTGTTCTCATTCCCTACCTGCTTCACCGTCACTTCCCCTACCTCTTCATATCTTAAATCATTCTTGAGGCAAATTGAAGACTTTAGTGCCAGCTTAAGTGAAAAATTAAAGAAAACGTACTAAGTAACTGCAATACAATCGGTAAGCCCTGCTGTTTCGTTGAAGGACATGTGTGGGGCAGACTAATTGGCAGGATGACGGCCGACCTCTTGCTGCATCCAAACAGTGCTATCTTTCACCTTTACGCCTGGTGCAGCTGCATTGTTCTTATGAGAGTGGACATTTCTTGCGAGGAGGGCTTCTGTTCTCTTTCTCCGATGCAGAACCCTCATCTGAGTTCACCTCTGTTATAGCATGTCTTTATTTGAAAACAGCAGTGTCAGATGGGGAGAGCGTTAATGTGACTGAGAGAATAAAACTGAATAAAAATATTTTAACAAACCGGTAACCTTTACAAGTACCATAAATTTACAATGGCTGTTATGGACTCAAATCAAATGTATGTTTTTATTGTATAATAGTAACAATAAGAGCAGCTCACTACTCAAAATGGTAATTCTGGAGAGCACCTGAATCTGATCCCGAGACTTTTTGACTACGAGTCAGTAGTTCTTACCGCTGTGCCACCCAAGTGGTCGTATCAGCATCGTACCCTAACCCGATTTCTTTTATCTTCAGTTATATTCTTGAATAAATGCGCACTAGTATTGTTATATGTGTACCTTTTGTGAAAGTGTTTATCTGATATTTGGACTTCAGTCTTCACACATTATACACTTCGTGTCTATATTTTGTAATTAGTACTAACATGAAAAAGTTTCTGTTTTAGGTATTTGTTCAACATTTCTTACGTTTCTCGCATTTCCTGTCATGCTACATTTACACAGATCATTGTAGACATGGAACACACATAAAATGCATGTGTTCCAAATAACGATATATTATTTACCCTATTCAACTTTAGGCACCTCACACGCAGATTAACAACTGTTGTTGTTAACAATTAACAACTTTTTGCCCAAGTTGCGCTGCAGTGGAGGGGAGATGGCATTGCAGTCTGCTTGCTGCTTGTGCTAATCGACATGTTTGCAAAAAAAAAGATGCTGATGGTGAGGCGAGAAGGAATTCAAGGTGGCCCAGGATTACACATTTTTTCGTAGGCTTCAAGGATTCTAGTGTTAAGTAGATCAATAATATATCAAACAGTGCTTATTCAGGTTAAATCTTTTTGGTGATTGCGTATAGGGAGCAGATGGTGGCCTCTGATCCTTGCAAGAGTATGCTCTTAGCCTTTGTTAAGGTATATAGTGTAAAATCCTTTCACGGTAAAAAGGACCTGTTAGGTTTATCCTTCACAGTGAGGGAAACTGCGAACAAGATTGGTCTTATCCATTGTCAAGCTATTCAGGTGTTCAGCCCTTGCAGTGGTGGAAAACTGGGCTGACCCCAGCAGTCTTCAACCTATTATTGCTAAGGTACTCAGAGGTCCAATGTTAAACCCTTTAAGGGGTGAAAAACTGAGAACAAAGAAGCTTCCTTTATTTCCAGCTTTATTTGACATACCTCCGGTGCTGATTAAAAATTTGCAGTAGGCGTCAGGAGTTTCCTTAGCTGCTTCTATGTTCTGCTCTCCATAACGACACATTCTGGTTAGGATCCTGCCATTTTCTGCTGTGAAGAACATTTTCTCACCAACAGAAGAAATTTGAAATTCACAGAATAGATCTGGCTCAGGCTTAATAGCTTCAACAAAGTCAACATCACCCCATCGAATTCTGCTAAGGTATATACCCCGCTTGTCTTGTAGCATGATCTTGCCATTTTTACTTTTTGTCACCTTAAACTTACACCAATCATTATCATAGGTATCAACAGCCTTAATTCTGTAGGTCACACCACACTTAGTGCTGCACCAGAACATGCCATTGTCTGTTGCAAAAGATACCCACTTTTGTTCACAAATGTAATCTTCCAAAAGACTCAAACTATCTGCAAAAAAGAATAAAAGAGTATTTTATTGAACCTTGATAGAAAATTAATTTGCTCCAGCAGGAGCAAAGTATAAAAAGTACAGAAAACTACTGAATATTATATAAAGGCAAATAGCACAACCACACAACTAATCCGACAGAATAATATAAATAAGAAATATGGTTCTTGTAGCAATGAATATACTGCAATTATTTAGAATCAAACCACATTAAAATTCATGTTAAGAATCTTAAGCGAAAAAATGTATTTATTCAGGTGCACCCTTACCAATATTTCACAGGTAACAATTAATTGTGATAAATATGTTTATAATGTTTAGGTTAAAAAAGCGTAACCATCAAGTAAATATTGTAATCAGTCACCCATCAATTTTCTGGAAAGTTATAAAATCTTTAATACTGCAAACCAAAATCTTATTTCAGCACACTGTTCATAAGACAATACAATCACAGCAAATTTATTTAATCTTATGGCCTACAATAAACGTTGCACTTAAAAGTATATAAGATATGTGTCAGTAGTGGTGGGGGTTGATTTGTTTTCAATCATATTTTTGTAAAAATTGATCTATTTGTATGGAATGTGTGATTTCAATAAAATCAATAAAATCAAAAAAGATATGTATCAGTAAAATATGTTGTGGTGCTCATTTGTATTCACAATTATTTTTAATATTCAAAGAATGTTTTTATTTTTTGTTTCCTTGTGCATTTTAAGCTTAATCATTTGCATACATTTGCTCATCAACCGTATCTTTTGGTAGTGATGCTAATGAAGCACTTTGTTAGGTTGAGTTCCTTAATAGGTACAATACAAAGACTGATAAATATAAAAGCATACTAATATTTTTACTGATTACAATGCAGACTAACTGACTAATCAGTGTGCAGGAAATGGATAGTGGAGTATCTAATAGCCTTTTTCCACACTTCCAAGGAAATCAATTAAAATACATGGCTCTGACCTCTCTAAGATGTTTCCAAAAATCTATAATGTGTTCATGCAAAGTTTTACTTTTTCAGGTTTAAAAAGAAGCAACAGAACTGTATCATTCTGGTTTTGGAAAGTACCTTCACTGACAGTGACCTGGCAGAAGACATCTGGAGTATCTTTTGCTGCTTCAATGATCTGTTGTCCATAACGACAAATTCTGCTTAACATTCTGCCATTTTCAGCTTGGAAAAGGAGCCTCTCATTCTCAAAGGAGACGTTGAATTCACAAAACACATCTGGTTCAGGTTTAGCGGCTTCAATAAAGTCAATATCACCTCTTCGAATTCTGCTGAGGTAAACTCCTCGTTTATCTTGCAGCAAGATTGCACCATTTACTCTTGAAACTTTAAACTTGCACCACTCTTCGTCGAAGATGTCAACTGCCTGAATCTCACAGATATCACCATCAGGTTTGCTGCACCAAAATAAGCCATTGTCTGTTGTAAAAGTTACCCATTTATCTGTATCGATGTATTTTTCCAAACTACCAATGGCAGCATGTGGGGCTGTAAATTAAACACATAATTAAGATGGTTCTTTCTGTACAGTAATGCAATTTTAAATCATTTTTAATTAATTACTGCCAAGTTGGGAAGTCTCAATAATATCTTTTGATATATAACTCTTAATCCATTTATAAAACCCAAGAAGTTACAAAATATTATTTTGGGAGAAATGGATAACTTAACTAAATACATTAGACCCGATATATTGATATAGTGAATCACTTTGTCATTCATTGCCATTATACTGTACAAACCTAGACAAAAACACAAACAATGCTACCGCTGGAATGAACAGACTCGTTATCTGTTATAAGCAATACTAACCCACTATTTAAAGTTGTACACTTTCCTTTAAATGTCCTACATTGGTTATTTCTTGCAAATGGGAAGGTCAAGAGGCAAGACAACTCTCTGTTTATAAAATGCCTGTTATGGCAATGAAGTATTAACCTTTTCATAGTTAATTCCAGTCACACATCGTGCGAGAATCTATTTGCCTTCTTAATGGCTTCTGAACACTGTCGGGAAGTTGATAGTGTAGAATCCACTGTGACTCTTAAATCCTTCTCTTAAGGTGTTTAATTTTTAGACCTCCCATTGTGTATTCAGACCCAACAATTTTACTTCCTACATGTAATACTTTACATTTACTGACATTACATTTCATCTTCCATAAACCTGCCTAAGCCTGTATGCTGTCCTTCTGTAATGATTCAATGGATTCGACCTATCTTGGTATCATCTGCACACTTACCAGCTTGATAGTTATAATCCTATCCAAATAATTTATATAAATTAAAAATGTCAAAATGTATCTATCTACGTAACTGTTTTGTGTTTGTTTTAGAGCATTATTTCAACTGTGATGATTAAACACCACCAATACCCCAATGATTCCCTAATCTCTCTAGATGTCATCACTGAGAGAATAATGTAGAGTAGAGTTTTGCATGTAAGCAAAAGCTGCACACTGAACATTATTTGTATTATCAGTAAAAACACATTTTGATTTGCAAAAATAACAAACTTGGGTTTACTTGTCAAAAGATATCCAATAATTTCAACTGATTTACAATACTGAACTTACTACAAATTTAAAAGTAAAACAATAATTGTGTTTACTTGCTACAGAAGAGTGAAAACCACTGAAGCCATTGAAAGCATATACTTTTAACAGTAAAAAGCACAGTAACCAATTCTTTTCATTGGGAATATTATCTTAAACATGTAACTAATTTAAGATGTTGCAGACCAATACTTTTCTGAAAATAAATGAAATAAACAAAACCTACACTGGCTGCTTATAACTTTAATGTGTTGTTTTTATGGTTTTACCTTCACTGCTGACTGTTAACTTGCAGAAGACATCTGAAACATCTTTATCCGCTTTTATTGGGTGGCCACCACAACGGTAAAACAAGCTCAGCATCCTGTCATTTTCTGCTTTGAAGAGTATCATTCTGCCTTCGTATGAGACTTGAAATTCACAGGATGTGTCCGGTTCACGTTTAGTGGCTTGAATTTCTCCAATGCCATCACTTTGATGGAGGCTTAAGTATACACCTCTTTTGTCTTGAAGTAGTATCTTGCCATTCTTGGCCTTTGAAACCTTGAATTTGCACCATTCTTCATCGTAGGTGTCTACAGCCTGGAGTCTGTAAATGCCACCACTATGAGCCTTGCTGCACCAGAATGTACTTTCAATTGTTCTGAAAGTTGCCCACTGGTCACTGTCAATGTATCTTTCCAGAGAAGTCTGACCGTCTGCAGAGGCTGAAAAAAAAAGAAAATACAGGGACTTACTTTAAAGATTTGTTCACTAGAACTAGTATATTAGGCTGCCTATAACAAAGATGGAAAAAATTAAATATTAAATTAGTTAAACAGTACTGTTGTTTGTTTTCAAAACTGGCACCTTGTGGAATCACCATTCTGGCTTTGAATCATATGCTTAGGGTTTTACTCCACATCTATTTGGGTTTTTATCCAGGTAATCCAATTTTCTTTCATTTCAATGACATGTGTGTTACGTTACCTGGTGATTCTAAATTGGCCATGGATGCATAAGTGGGATGTGTGTCAGACTGGCACCCTGACTAAGGTTAATTTCTGCCTTTTACCTGATAATACAGGGGTAGGCCCTGGCATTCAACAACCCTGAATTGGATAAATCATAGTTGTGAAAGTTATGTCAGAACTGTAGTGTCATGCAAATGTCTTATTATGCCCTTTTGTATGCCACCTTTTACCAAGGCTACAGGTTCAAGCCTATAAATATAACATTTACAAACCAGTACTGCATTGAACTTACCCTCAGGTGTTCTGAAGTTTTCTGAATCCTCAAATTCATCGTAGCAATCTATAGGACTCCAACAATCCCCAGAGGATTCTAAAAAAAGTAAATACAGATAAAATTCCGTTACAACGAACTTCCAGGGACCTAAAAAATATTTTGTTGTAATGAGATTCTGCTTTTGTGGCTATAGTGGTTTCTTTAACTTGCGTCAAGGCGTTTGCAAACATTTCAATAGCTTATTTCGCGTTAATTTTAATCTCCTCCTGTCCAAAAGTTATGCTGACGAGAATTTTTCTCAGCATTTCCTTGCGATAATACACTTTCAGAGTGCAAGAATGATGCCCAAATCCAAAGGCTGAAGCACTGCTGTGCAATTGGGTGGGAGGAATTCAACGCGAACATTATCTAAATATGGAAGCATGTTGTGGGGAGCACAGTTATCAATCAGAAACCAAATCACCCTTTTCTTCTTCTTCTTCATATTGTGGGGTTTCTGAACTCATTTGGGATCCCCCCAATCCCCCCCACCCAACGGGAGGTCACGCTGAAGTGCGTCCTGAAGCGTGAATGCCACATCTGTGTAAGATTGTTTGTCCGTTGCCGGGGCAGGGCAGCAGCAGGCTCACAAAGGTGCAGTGAAGTGTCACAGAAGCGAATCCTAAAAGATCGGGGTCGCGCGATAAGTCCCTGTCTTACACCGCAACACACAAGGCCGAGTCTCAGTACTTTAGCAAAACCAGCTTTATTCAGCT
Organism: Polypterus senegalus; assembly: GCF_016835505.1. Taxonomy (NCBI): domain Eukaryota; kingdom Metazoa; phylum Chordata; class Cladistia; order Polypteriformes; family Polypteridae; genus Polypterus; species Polypterus senegalus. Next base: position 140,133,175 of record NC_053164.1, read on the forward strand.
TGAAACAGGAACAGCACAGTTATTTATTGCAGTGTGATCTGCCACTTTCCTATAAACAGGCACAGCAGTCAGGCAGGGTTGAGGGCAGGTTAATGGCCAAGTAATCCTGTTCCCTGCATTACCCATTGAGTTTGCTTTGGGGTAGAGACGCATCAGAGCTGTGAGCCTGCTGTTGCCCCGGCAACATATAAACACTCTTCCACAGATGCGGTGATAGCACTTCGGGATGCTCTTCTGCGTGTTGTCCAGTTGTGGGAGGTTCCAAAAGAGTTTAGAAACCTCACATTTTCTTGAATGAGTGCCACATTAATAGGAATGTTTTTTGAATGGGCATCACTGAACCACATAAAAACTGCTTTTTCGACATCTTCAAATGCAGCAGTTCACATACATTTGCAAGTTGACAGTGTGAATGGCAAAATTCCGAATTCACGGGCAACGTCTTTTTTCTTTTTGCAACAATCGAGAGCTGCAAAAATGTATAGTTTATATTTTCCTAATATGAACTATTATCGTTTTTTCATGTCTGCCGTTTCTATAGGAGGGTGACAATGAGTTAAATTCCAATGGATGTTTTTCAAATGTTGACAAGCAATAAGCAAAAGGTATCACTGAAAAACACCGAAAACAAAAACAAAGTACAAGCAAAGTTCGAAGAAAGAATATTTTTTTTTTTACAATGTTTCTGTTTGGGGATCGTTGGGCACAACTGAGCTGCGACCATAGAACTAACTGCTCTGTGGATGATTCATTCACGCATTTCAAGGTCTTTTGGGCACTTCGTTGTAATGAAAGTATCTGCTGAGTGTACTTCGTAGTAACAACATTTCTATAGACTCGTGTCATATGGGGAAGCTGTCGGGACTATAAAAATACTTTGTTGTAATGAAAATTTGTTAGTTATGTCATATTATATGAGATTACCTGTAAAGCCACTGTAAACTTAAAAATATTTTTTTAAATTTAAAACAGTATATTAATCAGGACTGTCAAAGACTCATGACAATATCTTATACCATATATGCTCTGTTGCCTTATTAACTTTATGTTTTGCAGTGAGTTATTAAATGTATGTGCAGTACAAATAGAAAAACTAAGTAGTAAATTGAAAGAAAATTTATAAAAGCATTAAAAATATGAAGAGAGGCAAAGCAGTGAGCGGTACTGAAAATGCTGAAGTCAGGGAAAGGTCCTGGTTACAGATTTATAAAACTTGTGTATGCCCAAATAGAGGCCTGAAATGTGCAAAAGTAAATTTACATGTAAAAGTTGGGATTTTGAAAAAACTTTGAAAGAAAACTTGACAGGAAAATCTGTGCATATTTAAGGAAGTTCTGACCCATGTGTATGTAACATTTCAGAGAAACTGGGAAATTACAACATCCTTGATAAAGTAGGGAAAAGCAGCCAAACCAGCCAAATAACGACTTACACATATAATAATTCATATCACTGAGCTGTTATTATAATGTGTGTTGATGTGACAAAAATATTAAACATTAAAAGTGATAAATATCATGTAGGGACTCTATTGTAGTTGCCTTTTTTAAGAGGACCAATTCTGCGTATTTGGACTGAAGAACATTTTTGTTTTTTGTCAGTTAACTGTATATAGTCTGTATGATGTCACTTCTCAGGATTAGAAAACAATGGCATCTTTACTACATTAAAGAAATTTGGGTTTGGCCCGAATATTTGTGTATGGATCAAACTACTGTATACCAATCCAGAAGCTTCAGTTTGTATCAACAACATTTGTTCAGACTACTATAAACTAGAACGTGGTACCAGACAAGGATGCCCCTTGTCACCGCTGCTGTTTGTAATCGCCATGAACCACTGGCAATACACTGTCGAAGTGCTGATCAGATAAAGGGGATTATCAGAGAGGGACTGGAACAGAAAATTTCTCTCTATGCAGATGATATGGTACTGTATATATTAGACACACAAAATTCTGTGCCTGCAGTCTTAACAACACTTACAGAATTTCAAAAGATCTCTGGTCTCAGAATTAATCTGAATAACAGTGTACTCTTTCCAGTGAATTCTCAAGCATTTAATATTAGATTAGACACCCTACCTTTTATCATTGCAGATCATTTTAAATACCTCGGGGTAAACATCACAAGTAAACATAAAGCTCTTTATCAACAAAATTTCGCCGTCTGCATGGAAAAAATTAAGCAAGACTTGCACAGATGGTCAACCCTTCATCTCACTCCAGCGGGAAGAATTAACACTGTTAAAATGAATATTCTTCCAAAGCTTCAGCAATAACCTCATTTATTTGGAACTCAAAACATCCACGTATCCAAAGAGCAACCCTACAAAGACAAAAGGCAGAAGGTGGCATGGTTCTACCTAACTTCCAGTTTTATTACTGGGCAACAAACATACAAGCTATAAAAACCTGGACACAAATAATGAACATACACAGGCCTGGTCCGCAATAGAACTTAAATCCTGCAGTACTTCTTTATATTCCCTGCTCTGTGCCTCAATAAATGCAAGTTATCGGCAGTATACTAATAACCCAATTGTGCTTCTCTCACTCAGAATATGGAACCAATGTAGAAAGCATTTTAAGATGAAGAATCTTATCAGTGGCACCTCTGCAAGAGAACCACCTCTTTCAACCTTCACAACCATATGCAGTTTTAAGTATCTGGAAAAAATTTGAGATTAACTTGCTTAGAGATCTTTATATAGACAACGTCTTTGCATCCTATGAACAATTACAATCTAAATTTAACATTCCAGCTACACATTTCTTTCACTATCTTCAAATTAGGAACTTAAAAAAAACAGAGCTGTGATTCATTATCTGTGCACAGAAAACTATATCTCCTGTCCTAATGCCCATTCATAGCCTAATGGCTTGACTGATGCTACTAGAAAAGTATTCAAATGATTATATACAAAGGAAATTAGCTTTTAGTGGCTGGCAGGAATTTTTTTTACCCATGATGATGACTGCCTTATGAGCGGATTTAGGCTTCCAAAACCAGTTCTCTTAGAATTAAGTGACGAATTGGGCCTGGCATTAGAAAGACTGGCTGTCCAAAAACCGGGCTACACCTGTTCATATCCTGGTTTTTAAAATGGTTGGCTTTCTTGTAACAGACACTACCAGAGATAACTGGCCGAAAGGTCAAGAATATCTCAGCCAGACTACAGCTCCATTATGTGCTGGAAGCCATAAACTGATTCAAGAGGCACTTATATTGTTTCTATATTGTGAGGCGATACAATTTAACATAAAAAGGCAATTTGGAGTAATGTCCCGTTTTCCTAATGTAATCGGTACAATTGACTACACTCATATTGCAAAAACAAGACCTAGCGAGAATAAAGCTGCTTTTGTTAACCACAAGCTGTGTCATTCCTTTAATGTACAAATCATCTGTGATTCCAAAATAAGACTGGCATTATGCAACATAATAAGACATCTTCAATTATAGATGCCATTCGCAGTTCTAAATTACAAAGTATAGATGTGCATTTTCCTCCTTTCATTGTGCTCACCCTCTGCTGGTGACATGTGATCTACTTCTTCATCTGAGATCAGATCTTTTATTTTTTCTTCAAGGTATGGTGCAACTGGTAGACTTCAAGGCAATCGAAGCAGCGGTAACATGTTGCCATTCAATATATTTGTGCTTGTTGGTGACACCTGCACTTAGGCCACCAAATAAAGGATCTTTGCATGCCTCTACTTTAGAGACATGTATATCTATCTCGCATTCTTCAGTTGTTGCCTTTATCCTCACTTCTCTGTTGTCGACACTGTCTCACCCTACAGGTAAATCTTTTCATTATATATATATATATATATAGAGTAATCCTCCTCGATCGCGGGTTGCTCCAGAACCCCCTGCGATAGATGAAAATCCTCGAAGTAGAAACCATATGTTTGTATGGTTATTTTTATATATTTTAAGCCCTTATAAACTCTCCCACACTGTTAACATTATTAGAGCCCTCTAGACACGAAATAACACCCTTTAGTCAAAAGTTTAAACTGTGCTCCATGACAAGACAGAGATGACAGTTCTTTCTCACAATTAAAAGAATGCAAGCATATCTTCCTCTTCAAAGCAGCGCTGTCAGGAGCAGAGAATGTCTGAGAGAGAGAGAGAGCGCGAGATAAAAGCAAGCAATCAAAAAATCAATACGTGCTTTTAAGTATGCCGAAGCACCGCGATAAAGCGGCATTTTGTAGAGGAGTGTCCGTATCCTCTAGGTAAACAGCCTCTGTGCAAACAGCCCCTCTGCTCACACCCCCTCTGTCAGGCGCAGAGAATGTCAGGGAGAGCAAAAGACCGAGAAAAGCAAACAATGAAGCACCGCGCGGGAAGCATATCGCATATCATTGAGGAGTTTTAGTTAATATGTAATACATGCTCTGATTGGGTAGCTTCTAAGCCACCCGCCAATAGCGTCCCTTGTATGAAATCAACTGGGCAAACAAACTGAGGAAGCATGTACCATAAATTAAAAGACCCATTGTCCGCAGAAATCTGCGCACCAGCGAAAAATCCATGATATATATTTAGATATGCTTACATTTAAAATCCGCGATAGAGTGAAGTCGCGAAAGTCGAAGTGCGATATAGCAAGGGATTACTGTATGTACTAGGGGGCTTTGCCCCCTGCTCGCTACGCTCACCAACCCCATTTTTGTTTTTCTGGATACACACTTTTAAGATTTTTTTTTTCTTTGAATTGTTGCTATTTCATTAGTAACCCCAATTTCAGAACTTCTGTAAAAACAATATTTGGAATCTTTCAAGTCCCAAAGTGCTGAATCATTTTAATGAGGTCAGTGAGACATGTGTTTAATGACTTTGTACTATAATTCAGGATAGGTTTCTCTGTTTAGAATTGCAGCACAGACAAAACAATCTACATCATCAGCAGTTAATAATTTTTTTGCAAAGTAACCAATAAATGCATGTGAGGTAAACTCCGTTTTTGAAATTCTCTTGACTTAAACTTCAAAGCCTTACAATATTTACATACTTCTGACATATCATCTATGTCCATATATTCGATCTCTATTCGCCTTTTCGTTATTTCTCCGAGTAATAATTTCTCTTTCTTTGCGCTAATGCTTTCATATTCTGTATCTTGCTCTGCATGTGTTTCGAGCCTATGTTTTTTTTTAGTCTTTTGAATTCCAGTTTTCATTTTCTCTAACCTGCTCTGCATGTGTTTGCCCCCCTTGTTTTTTAACCTCTTTATGATGTTTTACTTTTACGGTCTTTTATTTCTGACCTTGCTTTATCCTGCTTTTTTTTTCAGTGACACCTGGTCCGTGGTGATTATATTCCCTTGTTTGAGTAATAATTTCCATTTGTTTTCGCTACTGTGATCTTTACTTTCTTTTTTTTTTTTACTTTCTAATTTTCCTACTTTTATATTCTTTAACTTTCTCCACATGTGTATCACCCCAACATTTTTTTTGAGCCTTTTGAATTCCACTGCTTTCATAATCTCTAACCTGCTCTGCATGTGTATAGCACCAACGTCCGGATTGGACGTGCTTTTTTTTCAATATCACTTGTTCTGGGCTGATAATGACTTTCCTTATTTTCTGAATTTGCACCTAGATTATTCTTTTTCTTTTTTGTCTCTCCAACGCTTTCGAGTCTCTTTTCTCCATGCTGCTTTCTTCTTCGCTTAGTCATCTACGTTTCATTTATAACATATTGTCCTTATACGCTTTATATGCGGTAAGAGTCCTGGATCTGTGTGTGTTCAAAGCCAAAATATGACTAAGTGTGTTGCTGCCCATGCTCTTATTTGGTTGTAAGTAGGGCGTGTCTTGCAAGAATCTCATGTTCTACATCATCGCAAGACGGTCCTGGGTCAATCTCTTCGCACAAAGTCTCATGTTTAATGTCCCAGCAAGATGCTCTGTAGCCAATCTCTTTAGTCTCGTGGGTCTTTTAAAAGTCTTCCGTGATCTTAATGTGAAGATCACGTCTCGCCGCCCTACTGTTTCTCTGAAGGATTTTTTTTTATATAAAAGAGAGATAAGGTTGATTAGCATGGTCCACAAATGTTTGTTTCAGAGTGGCAAGATGCATTCACATATGCACATTTACAAGATGATTTTATTTAAAAAGGGAAAATTGTGTACAAATGTGCATATGCCAGATCTTACAAATCTGTGTTTTTTTTACCGTTAAGCATTTTCCTAGTGATTGCATATTTTCACACTCAAATCCATGCAAAGTTTTATAAATGAGACCCATTCAGTGGAATAGTTAGAGTTAGGGTTGGGTTAGGATTGAAGACAATTTGCCAAGAATGCTGTGCAAAACACCTTAATTAAACTCATACTTAAGGCTCTTGCAACACACTCCAAT